>NW_015664206.1:139040-196161 GCF_001515625.1 Sinocyclocheilus rhinocerous | reverse complement strand
CGGGTGTGCCTCACACGTCCTGAAAAGTGAAGCTGCAGGCTCTTTGATCGCCCCCTGGTGGCCGGTTGCAGTACAGGTCATAAACCCCGCCCTCTCCATGTAAACGAATGGGACTTGAGTCAAAATAAAAAAATTAATTACACTTCCAATACAATTTTCCGAAAGATGGTTTTGGTCATTTAAGGTAGTTGTTATCACGCTGATATATGTTCTATTGTTCGTTTTTGTGATAAGTGATTTTAGCTAGTAATTTGATGCTATAAAAACGGGGCGTGTCGTTATGGTTGATTGGGTCTGTGGGAGTTTGATACTGCGGCTCCACCTCACGACACTACTGCGCAGACTCTGGCTCCAAACAAATCTCTACTGCGCAGACTCTGGCTCCAAACAAATCTCTACTGCGCAGACTCTGGCTCCAAACAAATCTCTACTGCGCAGACTCTGGCTCCAAATTATGTCATTTACTCAAGATGGCAGCGGCTGTACTGAGATGCTTTGGCTTCACTTTTATATAGTGGAAGGAATAGGAGATGCATCGTCCATCTTTTTTTACAGTCTATGGTGGCAGTCAGTCACTGCACCGATGTGGATATTTACTGTACTTCGCAATCACAGATTCTAGCCTACGTCTTGGAATATAACCCAAATAAGAATTTTAACCGTATACTGCCATATGAACAAGTAAGTAACAAGTCTGCCACGTTTGTTCTGACCAACTGAGGAAAAAAGCATTACCATAAATCTCGCTACCAATGGTGATTAAATCTAAAGATCGGTTACCTCATATCACATCAAACCGTTCAAATTATTATTATTGTTATACTTTATTCTCAAATGATTAATGTTAACAACATCAGCATTGGTGACTATGAGTATAGTGTGTATTAGCGTGTAGATTTCAATTTCTGCACAGTCTAATCTAATTGTCATACTCTTCCAATTTCATTTTAAGAAATTCTTTTAACCCAAAAAGCAAATTATGCTCCTTTCGAACTGGTTTTCTTTAAAATACAAATCTTTGTAATCACAGGCTATCTGTAATCAGAAGCACATTTATAACTGGAATATAAATTTAATTTCATTCACATGTGTCCCGTGAAAACCTACCCGTACCACTCAAATTAGAAAACATTATTATAAGCTAACCGTTGTGAATCGGGCTAAAGTAAGGCGATAGATTTGAACACTGGCTGGTTATGTACTTGCTCAAATATTGATTTCGGATCATTTTTAACCAAATAAAGTTACGGACTGCAACTTTAACTATAGATCTCAAAAATATTCAAAAATGATTTTAACGCCTCATATTATAGGATAACCTTTTTTTATTACTTCAAACCGTTTAAACTTATGTAGTGGTGTAAAAAAAAAATAAAAAAAAAAAGTCTTTGCCCCCATCTAAATTTTTCATGTTGTCAGATTGTGAGTTGTGGCAGTATTTAGACACTTGGTGGTAAAAGGTATTGGTGGGAGTTTTCATTGTCTTTGGTGTTCAAGGTTTCAATTACATAATCTTTGAGTGTAAAAAGACTCCAAATGTCACTGAGGTGAAGCAGTTCTGCTAAGACAAGTGGGAACTTCCTCCACAGATGCAAGAAACACTCATGTGTAACTACAGGAAGTGTTTATAGATGCTGAGGGGGAAATCACTTTTTCACACTTCTTGATAAGAAGAAGGTCCTTTGTGGAACCTTTGCTGTTTTAAAATAGCTTGTATGCTTTAATTTAGATCACAGACACAATGACGTAAACTGAAGCATATTACTTATTTTCTGAATCCTTGCAGAACTGCCTCAGCTCTTGATATTTGTAGGCGTTTTAACACCTGAAGATTGCATGATTGAAACCTTGAAAGCCAAAAAAAAACAAAAAAACAAGTGTAGTGTCCACCAGACTTTAAATACTACCACACCAAAGTATAATCTGACGAAAATAAAAAATAAAATATGTGCATAAACTCAGAAATTAAGATTCTTTACAATGCTGTATTGGTTTCTGGGTTCTTTAGGCTCTTTATAAAGTCTACGGTATCATATTTGATGCACCAGTTTTTTAATGCCTCTAAATCAGGGATGGGCAACTTTGATATGCACGTCCTACTATGCTGAAATTAATAGGGGAGCGGCTGGAAATAGCGACCTCTCCTGGTTGGAGATAGTATTAACATCATAAACTGAAAGCAATCTTTACGTGACTTGCTTTTCAAATGTTTTAAAATTGATCATCCGAGTCTAATATGATCCAGCAGGCCTTACTAAAAGACACCGCGGGCCGCCAGTTGCCCATCCCGGCTCTAAATGATCAACAATCAAAATTTTGCTGCACACAATTTACTACATGCCTTCTGTCATCGATTGATATTTCACACTTTTTTAGCAAGTAAAAGGCCTTTTAGTATAGTTGTAAAAATATCCAGCTTCAGCTAATGGTTCATGTGTCTTTTTGTTGGGAAATTTTTATACATTTTATAAAGTAAACTTGAACTTAAACTTAAATCATGTTAAAATGTGAGTACGCTCTAAAAAATGCTGGGTTAAATACAACCCAGTGCTGGGCAGCCCAATTGCTGGGTTTGTCCCTATTTTACCCAGCACTGGGTTGTATTTAACCCAGCATTTTTTAGAGTGTATCAGTTATGACCATCAGGCTTTTGATTAACGTTTATTTGTTAATCTATCATCATTGTATAGCACTGCATTGTTTTGCCCCCACAATAAAAAATACAGAGCTTTAATCATAAAACTAGGCATTTGAATATCATCTTACTAAGGAATATTATTGGGAGATATAGAGGGACAACTGATATTTATAGGCATTTTATGTAAGTAGCTATTAGGATTTCATCTTACTTTTTGGCATATAAATATCAGCAACTGAACCAAATAGCATATTTTTGCTCAGTTTGGGCCCCTGAATAAAACTGAGGTGTGTTATATTCCTCCACGAGTTTGAGCTCCGTTTTCTCACTATATCATACTATATGAGCCATAAAAGCCTGGTGTATCAAATATGATACTCTACAAAAAACGCATGTATTTTTAAAATATATTTTGTCTGAAAGTTCAATATACGGTTCCATTTAAAATACATGTATATAGTTTTCTTACTATTTTTCATATGTCAGGCATTACAGGGTTAAAGAACTAGTGAAGAACTTTTATTAGGTGTGCAAGATGGATCACAAACTCATTTCGGCATTGTGGCCAGCAGAGTACGATCGGGCTGCCATCCATCAGCTGGCATACGAGGCAGTGCAAATGAACACACTCTTTCAGAAGGACGTGCTTTTAGCGCTGCTGCACTAACCATCCACTCCGTCCGGTGACCTTCTGAATGGACAGACATATGAGCTGTGTTCAGAATAGCACACTGCCATAATGCTATTTCTGCAGCACACTGTGCATAGGATGTAAATTCTCTGTATGCAAAAAAACAAAAAAAACAAAATCCCTGGAAACCTACTGCAATTGCCAAATGTGCTATGTAGGATCATAGCACACTATTCAGAATGCAAGGCAGTGCACTTAACTGTGAAAAAATGTGGGTTGTTGCATGTGTTTTCTGCTTCATGTTATTTTTCCACACACAAAAAAAATATATGCAGTAAAGTAGTATACTGTAGTTTGACTATGATCATGAGTTATTTGCTTTCAGCTTCTTTCCTTACTTCAAATTAACTAGATGACACCTGAGAGAGCTGGATTCATATTTTCATATTAACTAATTACAGATGCCATCATCAGTGAAAAGCACAGCCAGTTAAAGCCCTACAATGAGCTTTGAGACTGAGTTTAGTGTTTGAATGGAACCATGAGGACAGTAGGACTGGAAGAGCCGTTATTGCATGACGACGTCAGCTGTTGTGCTGCTGCGTGATTCTCTAAACAGATACTGAACTTATGAGATGTGCATCATGAGACACTGTGGAAGGGAAATTACTGTTTGTGTCTTTTAACGAAGATAAAATGGAATGAATATGAGTTTAACTCTCATCGTCTATTGCATATTCACATTAATGAAGGCTGAGGTGTGTAAACTGGCTATAAAAACTCGATATACATGTACAGTACTGCGTGGAGCTCGTATTCCTTTGAAGGAATAGTTTCATCTGTTCATGGGAACAGATTTGGAGGTATTTAACATTTAATCACTTGCTCACCAATGGATGCTCTGCAGTGAATGGGTGCCATCAGAATGAGAGTCCAAACAGCTGATAAAAACATCACAATAATCCACAAGTAATCCACACACCACTCCAGTCCATCGATTAAACTCTTGTGAAGAGAAAAGCTGCATGTAAGAAACAAATTCATGATTAAGGCATTTTTAACATTAATACTATTTCTGTAATATTACGCTTCCTCCAGTGAAAAAGTCCATCTCCTGTTGTCCTCACACATCAAAATCCACACACATATTTGTTTAGAACCGATTTGGATTGTTTTGGCTTGTAAAAGGTGCTTGATCTGTGCATATTTCTCTTCTGATTCAGACGAGATGACTTCAATATTATCGATAGAGGACTCATATTTTAGCCGGAAACAACGGTTGGAATTCAAAAACATCTTAATGATGGATTTGTTTTTTACAAACATGCATCTTATCACTTCTCAAGATGTTAATTGATGGACTGGACTGGTGTGGATTACTTGTGGATTATTGTGATGTTTTTATCAGCTGTTTGGACTCTCATTCTGACGGCACCCATTCACTGCAGAACATCCATTGGTGAGCAAGTGATGGAATGTGAAAGTGAATGTGATACATTTCTCCAAATCTGTTCTGATGAAGAAACAAACTCATCTACATCTTGGATGGCCTGAGGGGGAGTACATTTTCAGCAAATTTTCATTTTTGAGTCAACTATTCCTTTAAGAACTGTAGCTTTATAGTAAGTAGTTTTAATGGAAATCACATTAGTCACCTGTTAGTCACTACACCAAAGAAACGGCTTGATTGTTTGCTCTGGGCGAGCTGCTCGAGGAGTCAGTTCTGTGGAGACAACTTCAATACATGACCAAAGATTATGATATAACATTTCCACAAAGGCATTCAGTAAATGAAGTGATTCTCATACCAAAGGCTGTAGTGGTGATCTTTGACCTGGTTGGTAGTCCATCAAGCCAGTATACTGAGCGCCTATAAATATAAAAACAAACAAACAATAAAAAGTAATTATTGCATCAATGCACAAAGACAAATGGGTGGTTTGGACACATATAACTGCTGTATTTCATCATAAATATACAAAAGTATTGTTTGGGTCAGTGTTACTGCCCGGAAATGTGGCAGACACGAGCATGGATGACTCACTAAAGGATGCCCAAGTTATCTGCTGTTTGAATGAGTCAAAGAGCCCCCTTGTGGGCAGATATGCCAGTTCATTTAAAAAAACTAGGTCAAACACTAACAGAGGTTTTGACCAGGTGTGAGAGAATGGCAGTCTTTATTCTCCTGGGAAACAGCAGTTCAGTTTTCATATTTCACATGGAATATTTCGATTTCGCAAAAGCACAAAACACACACACAACATGCAAAACATCATACATATCTTGCACTTCTTTCAAAACTGTTTTGGTATTTTTGTGTAGTAACACTAGTACACACAGACATAAAATAATTAGCCACATACACACCAAACTACACACAGATGTGAAAAATGTAAAACTACTCTTGTGTGTCTTTTGCTTCAGAGTGCAGTGGAGTGCACAGGAGTTGTCATAGCACTCGCACATACATGCATATGCACATATACACTGTATATACAGTATGTATGTACAATTGATGAATTTTACACAGTTATGCAACTGAACTAAATCAATACTGAACTGACTTGAGCTGTGTAATGACGCTATTGACTTGTTAGAGCTGCTTTATATTTTGAGGGGACAGCAAATTTACACTGTTATACAAGCTGTACACTCACTACTTTACATTGTAGCAAAGTGTCATTTCTTCAGTGTTGTCACATGAAAAGATATAATAAAATATTTACAAAAATGTGAGGGGTGTACTCACTTCTGTGAGATACTGTATATATGATACACCCCTTTGCGTTGATAATGTACCGCAGTGACCCACCTGTCAGGGAACTTGAGCAGGTTTGTTTTGGGCTGCGCGAGCTGCTCTGTCCGTGTAGGCATCACTGCTCACTAAACACAACAGTTTCCAGGAGCCTAGTGTGTTTAGAACACAAACTTGTGCTTTAACGAGTATAAATAGATGAAAACATTCTGAATGTATCTGCATAAACAAGTAATTAAAGAAGACATTATATAAGAGTGAATGTTGCAAATAGCCTATGAATCCCACGCACTCATTAATTATTTACTAAAGAACTATAAAACAGCGACAGTTCAGACAACGAAAAAGCAAGTTTTTTTTTTTTTCATTTTTAAATCACTTTTATACCGTTTTTGTTTTGTTAGTTGAAGGTTGTTTTAGATAAACAGAAGCTTCCTCAACTCACTCACCGATCCAAGCGTCAGGTGCGCTGCGGCGCGTTACGTGTCACCATAGCAACAGTTCACGTGAGTGCGCTCTAATTAACCAGATCGTCATCTAAAGCGTGTCAAACAGTCTTCCTGTTTGTAAACATGCCCTGCACTACATATGCAGACTTTTAAAGTCATTTTCATTAAGAGTCGAATAAATGTGCTTTAAAGGAGCATGATGCATAGACATAAAACTTAAAAGTTAACAAAAATAAAAAATATATAAACCTTGTCCCGGAAACACAAGTCAGCTATTTAATTACAATCGATCTTAATTATAATATAAATGTATTATATATTTAAATAAATTCAATTCATTGCATGAAATAAACACTTTGAGGTGTAGCTAATTCTGCTCATGTGGAGAAAAGCACCAAATAAATAACATGTGAAACACTGTGTCAGACCCCGGAGGGCCCCAGCCTGTGAAAGACTCCAACAGGCAGCAGCAGCAGATGGGAGCCGGAGCTGTAGGCTTGCATAATGACCACCAAAGTCAAATGTCAGACTGATAACTGAGCACAAGAGAGGGTTAACCATGAGGACAATGCTGGAGATTAGAAAAAAAAAACAAATTCATCAGCGAATAACCCCATCAGCAGCTGTTGTGCTGCTTTCATTCAGATCCCATTATCTCACTGGGGTGTTTGTTATATATAGATGTATCATGCTCGCTTCTGATCGGCCAAATGCAGTGTATAATGTTTGTACAATGTCCTCTAAACTGGTAACCAATCTCCTACACTGCTCTCTTTTCACATAGTAAAATAATTCCAATTTCTATCAGTACTTCATGTCTATTTATCATCGCTTGTGCTTTAATGTGTAAACAGATAAAACATTCTAAATGTATATGTATAAACAAGTAATTAACGCAAACATTATATAAGAGTGATTGATATGCAAATATGAATTCCATGCACTTATTAATCATTTACTACTGTTTTACTATAAAACAGCTGTTACGGGGCGAATGACGGCCTCTATAGCCGTGACAGGACGGGCAGCGGGTTCACAGACGGCCTCCATAGCCGTGACAGGACAGACAAAGAGTTCACCGACTGCCTCCATAGCCGTGACAGGGCAGAACGAGAATTCACCGACGGCCTCCATAGCCATGACAGGACGGGCAGAGAGTTCACAGACGAGTTAATTGACGGCCTCCTTGGCCGGAACAGAACAGACAGAGAGTTCATAGACGGCCTCCTTGGCCGCAACAGGACAAACAGGAAGTTCACCGGTGGGTACTACTGACACCTCTGGAGGTTCTGCAGCGGATGCCGCCACCTCTGGAGGTTCTACAGTAGTGCCCTCAGGATACAGGGAGAGTTCGGCAAAGGTTCCTTCGACCTTGACATGACAGGTTGAAAGTGCGTTTCTGGGCGCCACCACGCAAGGAGCTGAAGCGAGCACTGCCGCTTCGGGAGGTTCTGCAGCATGCGCCGCCACCTCTGGAGAAACTGCAGCGGGCACCATCGCTTCGGGGAACACAGCAGCGAGCACCACTACCTCAGGAGATTCTGTAGCTTCAGCCGCCACCTCTGGAGACCTAATAGTGGGCGCCGCCGCCTCTGGGAGTTCTGTGGTGGTGTATGCAGCCCAAACACACCAAAAAGCGATCCCCATCAGGGGAAACACTTCAGACAGGGGAATTAGTTCAGGAACAGAAGGGTTAGAGTGAGTGTTATTTAGTGAATGTGTGATCGGTTACAGCTGTGTGCAATCAGTGCTGTGTGCAATCAGTGCAATGGATGATGGGATATGTAGTCCGGGATGACATGCAACAGTTTGTGTAGTGCGAGAGTCAATGTAATGGAAAGGTGACCTCTGGTGGTGAGTGAATTGAAGTTCATAGACCGGATCCGTGACAACAGCACAGAAGCCAACATATAAATAAGTTCACACAACAAAAAAGCAAGCAAGGACTCAAGAATCCTACAGCAATAAATGGTTCTTAAATTAAAGAGGTTTCTTTGCTGTATCATACTGTCATGATATAATTATCACATTATAATAAAGGTATAGATATAATTTGTTAGACATAAGTCATTAAGCTAGTTAAACCCTGCTGAATCTTGAAGAACAGGTGAATATCATAGAAAGGCTCTTGAGAACTATACTGTCACTGCAGGGCAAAACCCTGAACATCAGTGTGTTTGAACATGCTGAAGTATGCTAGATGAGCACAAAGCACCATACATGCAGACACAAGTTACCACAGTATTTGTATTGCCCAATAATTCAATACCAAGGTGAAATATGACATTTTTTTCTAGATGTAAAATTCACAAACGCATTAAGAAAATACTGCAAAACATCAGTTCACCCCGTGTTTACATAGACATTTGTAATGTCTTAGAGTTTTGGTTCAGGCATATAATGAATTTAATGAGTTTAAGCTATACTGGGTAGCTTTTGTCCCGAAAGCGGTTGAAGCATAAAACTACATGTACATGCACGGGTAAATGATAAAAAAGTATGCAGTTTCCCGGGAAATCCGTCCTGACAACTCTAAAATATGAATAAGTATTATAGGGTTACCAAAGTGACTCAGGGTAAGGCAAAAACACGGTTTGGAAGATAATAATGTACTCCCTCAATATGTAAATTTTGTTACTTTTGAACCCAAAAAAGTTACATAGTGTAGCTTTAAAATGAAGGCTTGATCATTAAATATAGATATACACATTAAATATATGAAGATGCTTACCTGTACAAAAAACAAAAAAAAAAACCTGATTTGAGGTGTTGTTCCTATATGTAGCCTACAAATATTGTGGGTCGTGTTTAAAACTTTGGGTTAGGACTAGGAGTTTAGGAACGATGTCAAATAATACATACAATACTGATGCTTGTCTTAAAGGAATAGTTCAACCCAGAATGAAACTTTTCTGAAAATGTACTCCCCCTCAAGGCCATCCAAGACATGAATTGATGTAATGGAGTGGTGTGGATTATTGTGATGTTTTTATCAGATGTTTGGACTCTCATTCTGACGGCACCCATTCACTGCAGAGGATCCATTGGTGAGCAAGTGATGTAATGCTACATTTCTCCAAATCTGTGCCACTTAAGAAACACATTCAAATGCACCATGGATAGCTGAGGGTGAGTACATTTTCATCAAACTTTTTTTTTTTTTTTGGGGACTATTCCTTTAAGAAACACCACTAATAATCTATTACAGTACTTATGTTACCATGTTTATATGTTAGTAATTCTGCAGGAAGTTTAACTTGTCCACACCCTTCATTTGCCCTTCTCTGCTTTCTGAAACGTGAAGGTCTTGTTTGATCAGACCAAAGGGAGGCTGGAGTCCAGGATCACTGTTGCCGTGGTGACCAAGGTGGTTTCCTGGTGGTTGTTCAGGAATTTTCTTTGACCCGACACTGATGAAATGTTCCTGCTTCAGCGAACAGTGCACCTACACACACTGCACACAAATGAACAATTACAGGCAAAAACACAATCAGAAAGCAAACAAAAAACAACTAAATCTCAACCTCAAATTTGTCTTCCACGTGCACACGCAAAAAAAAAAAAAAAGGCGTAATGTCAGACATTTTTATATAAACATTACATTCATTTTTAAGAGAAAGAGTTTATGTTTGGTTATGTGACTGTGACCATGTCTTTTACATTTGTCACCATTTTAATTACTTTTTTCCTTTGCTATTTTTATAATTATAACAGCAATTAAGAATTTAAGAAAATTGAATAATAATTATTAAAAAAATTATAGCAAAATTCTGCTATGAGTTTAGCATGTCACATAACTACCCAAATGTAAACACCATTATCAATATAAATATTATTATAAACAGTCTATTTTATCTTGACACTCATAACCTTAACTAGACATTAATGCACCAACGCATTCCAACAATAACACAATGCTGGCACTTGTTTCCTCAGGATAACATGTTAGAATGCAAAGAGACAATGTTTAAATATTCCTGAGATGCCAGGGCAAAGACGCAAGGAGAACTGAGAGAAAATGAAAGACAGCCAACGACGAGTTTATCCAGAAGTATGCAACCTGCATGCTACCATCTATACAGAAACATTTTAAAGCCAATCAATCACCCTGAGTCATAAATGCCATGTGTCTATCAGTCTATACTAGATAGAAAAACACATATAAGTCTCATAGTTAAAAGCCAAAAATGGTCATTGGTAAAACATCTTCTGCAGTGTAAATCACAAAAAGGTAACTGGGTGTTAACCAGTAAATCGATGAGTCATATATAAAGTAAAAACCCATAATTATAACAAGTCAATTGACAAAAAATGGACTTGGCACTATCTTATAATTTCACTTTTCTATTAGCATGTCATCATTTTGACTATTTCAACTTGTGCAATAATTATTTTTTTGTCAGTTATTTTCATAATTTTTCATAATCATCTAAATTTTGACTGTCAATTTCAACTTCTCATGATTTAATATGTCACAATTTACTTTTTCATCTCATAATAATGACTTGCACTAATAAAAGTTGAAATTATGACAGGCTGAAATTGGAAGTCAAAATGATGACATACTAATAAAAAGTTTAAACTGTGATGTCACATTTATGGTCAGTACTGAATTGTGTCATAATTATGACTTTTTTTATCCATTTTTATTTCTCTTAAAAATTTTGATTTAGTATCTCATAATTATGATTCTCCAATAAGCTGGTTTGCATGCACAGACCTTTAAAGGTAACTATCACCCCTTTTGAGAACTGGAGATTCGTTACTGCCACAGTAACACAAGAACACATATCAAATATACACAACAGACCCTCAAGATCCTGGCCAAACATTTGCATACGTAAGAGAAGGTTTCAGGCCTCAGGCTTGTGTTTTGAAGCAAACACCAGTAATTGTTGGTTTAGAAAAAGGCACAGACAAAAAATGGGAGCAAAGTCACACAGCTGGTTGTTCTCATCTGCGACAGTGTGATATGCGATACGTTTCAGATGGGACTTTGTCTTGACAGCATATATCAGCTGTGTTGAGTCCGATTCCCAGTAACACACACGCACACATACCCCACGCAAAAAAAAAAAAAAGGCGTAATGTCAGACATTTTTATATAAACATTACATTCATTTTTAAGAGAAAGAGTTTATGTTTGGTTATGTGACTGTGACCATGTCTTTTACATTTGTCACCATTTTAATTACTTTTTTCCTTTGCTATTTTTATAATTATAACAGCAATTAAGAATTTAAGAAAATTGAATAATAATTATTAAAAAAATTATAGCAAAATTCTGCTATGAGTTTAGCATGTCACATAACTACCCAAATGTAAACACCATTATCAATATAAATATTATTATAAACAGTCTATTTTATCTTGACACTCATAACCTTAACTAGACATTAATGCACCAACGCATTCCAACAATAACACAATGCAAGGATGCAGGACAGTCGGTTATTTACAGTGTGACTCACTCAGGACAATGTTGGCACTTGTTTCCTCAGGATAACATGTTAGAATGCAAAGAGACAATGTTTAAATATTCCTGAGATGCCAGGGCAAAGACGCAAGGAGAACTGAGAGAAAATGAAAGACAGCCAACGACGAGTTTATCCAGAAGTATGCAACCTGCATGCTACCATCTATACAGAAACATTTTTAAGCCAATCAATCACCCTGAGTCATAAATGCCATGTGTCTATCAGTCTATACTAGATAGAAAAACACATATAAGTCTCATAGTTAAAAGCCAAAAATGGTCATTGGTAAAACATCTTCTGCAGTGTAAATCACAAAAAGGTAACTGGGTGTTAACCAGTAAATCGATGAGTCATATATAAAGTAAAAACCCATAATTATAACAAGTCAATTGACAAAAAATGGACTTGTCACTATCTTATAATTTCACTTTTCTATTAGCATGTCATCATTTTGACTATTTCAACTTGTGCAATAATTATTTTTTTGTCAGTTATTTTCATAATTTTTCATAATCATCTAAATTTTGACTGTCAATTTCAACTTCTCATGATTTAATATGTCACAATTTACTTTTTCATCTCATAATAATGACTTGCACTAATAAAAGTTGAAATTATGACAGGCTGAAATTGGAAGTCAAAATGATGACATACTAATAAAAAGTTTAAACTGTGATGTCACATTTATGGTCAGTACTGAATTGTGTCATAATTATGACTTTTTTTATCCATTTTTATTTCTCTTAAAAATTTTGATTTAGTATCTCATAATTATGATTCTCCAATAAGCTGGTTTGCATGCACAGACCTTTAAAGGTAACTATCACCCCTTTTGAGAACTGGAGATTCGTTACTGCCACAGTAACACAAGAACACATATCAAATATACACAACAGACCCTCAAGATCCTGGCCAAACATTTGCATACGTAAGAGAAGGTTTCAGGCCTCAGGCTTGTGTTTTGAAGCAAACACCAGTAATTGTTGGTTTAGAAAAAGGCACAGACAAAAAATGGGAGCAAAGTCACACAGCTGGTTGTTCTCATCTGCGACAGTGTGACGTTTTGAAGCAAACACCAGTAATTGTTGGTTTAGAAAAAGGCACAAACAAAAAATGGGAGCAAAGTCACACAGCTGGTTGTTCTCATCTGCGACAGTGTGATATGCGATACGTTTCAGATGGGACTTTGTCTTGACAGCATATATCAGCTGTGTTGAGTCCGATTCCCAGTAACACACACGCACACATACCCAGAAGCATTAGCGCTCAGAGTCAACAACAGAGTGTGTATAAGCTCGGTCACATGGAGGAGGTCTGACCTATTTTTTTTACAGTGTGTTGCATGAATGCTTTATGAGGAGGAACTCTTTTTTCTGCTGAGAGACACGGATCAGCCTTTAGCCCAGTAACGTCACATCCAATCAGGATTTAACCGTACAGATGACAATTCAACACACACACACTTTTTTTTTTAGAAAACAATTCCTAATTTATTCCAAAGAAAAGCTTGAAAACAGCATATAGAAAAAACAAAAACACACTAAAATTAGTCATCATAAACTATAGCTACCGAGTGGATCTCTAAAGCAATAGAAACCTTGTGTAGAAGTCTAAACGCAGTAGTGTGTGTGTGTGTGTGTGTGTGTGTGTGTTCAGAGGTCGTGCAAGCAAACCGATCCCAAAACCACGTTCATTTGAAAGCTTTTTACTATAACATTCACTAAACAACAGAAGATTGTGTTTCTTAAGAGGAAAATGCTTGAGTTTCATCTTCATTTACAAACACACGGACGCGGCTTATGATTATAGTAGGGGTGGAACGATACATGTATTCGTACCGAACCGTCACGGTACGGACATCTCGGTTCGGTGCATGAGGCCTTACAACGAATACAGGCAATTCACCCCCAATCCAGAAGGGGGCGCCCACAGCAATGCAACGCTGTTTGATAACCGGCCGCCAGCAGAAGAACAGCGAATGCCATGAGTTGCACACTTGAAAACAAAGCCCACTAGACAGTGACCATGTGCTGATTCTGAACAGTGTTGCCAGGCGTACGATAATTATCGTATTTGTACGATAATTATCGTATTTGTACGATAATTTTGACCTTAAAAAATCCCATAATGTACGATAATTTCAGAATTTTGTGACTCTTCAAATGATGGTAGTTGTAATCATAGGGTTTCTATAGGCTACTCATCCACGAAATCGGCTCATTACAGACACTATAAATGCGCTCGTGCACACCTCAGAGTGTGTTAAGGATTCAGGAGGGTGCCCTGCTTTTAAGCCAACGAGCACTATCTTGCGGTCCATGACGGCAAGAACCCCCTCAACATCTGGCAACACGCAGGCTTCCGATGATAGAGACTCACAGGTGGAGTTATTTATCTATTGTGGTAATTTGCAGGTTGTGTCAAAAAGTTGTTGGTCTAGATAAATAGCTGTATTCTGTACGTTTGACTCATGTACGATCATTTTCTTCCAAATACGATAATTTTGAGCTTCTGGTACGATACTTAGACATTTCCAATCTGGCAACACTGATTCTGAATGCGTCTCTCACAGACTGACAAAGGAGTATACTTTAAAGGCTTGTGCACTCAACTTTTTGAGAAATGGAGCTTTGTGCTCGGGTATCCAACCACTCTCATTCTGCACAAATCCAAATATTCCATAATACTTCCATATTTGCGATGTAACGTATCTGAATGCTAAACTATTATTTATTATGTAAATTATAGGCTTTGTACTTCAATCGCGTTCACCGTGTTTGGTTCTCTGTATTTTATTTTGATAAAGAACCAGCTGTCACATTAGCAATGCTGGAACTTATGTGTTTTGTGTGTGTGTGTGCGCCGGCGCAATCACTTCAACAGTTTCCTTATTCCAGCATAATCAACTTTAAACACTTATTGTCTTATTAATAATGCATCACTGTATAAAGGTCTGCTTTTATTTGTGTACACTCACAATGAAAACAAAACATTGTGCTTTTGTAAAATAAAGAAAACAAATAGGATGTGGCTTTCTGTCATTTGAGTTTCTGTGAACAAATTAAGCGTGTCACAAAAATGAACAAACTCAGCGTATATAGGCTACGTTACGTGTCGCACTGTTTTTTCCCTTGTTTATCCGTAAACTAAATCAAATATATTTCAAGAATTTATTCCTTGTATGTATATATGTACTGCAGATTTTATATATATAACAATGTAATAATATTTAGTATTTTCACATCTAGGTGGAAACAATTTTAATTTGTACTACTGTCTGTTCAAAATAAACGAAAAGAAACTGAGCATAGTAGATTTTTCCCCCCGTTGTACCGAAATCGTATCGAACCGTGACCCCCAAACCGAGGTACGTACCGAACCGTGACATCTGTGTACCGTTCCACCCCTAGATTATAAGTGACCTTATTTCAAATATCACATAAACCCAGATTAACTCAGAAGAGATGGTTCACGTAAGGTTTCTCATGGAGCTTTAAGTATTGCTAAGAAATCCTCAGAAACGAGCCGGCAGCACTAAGCGGTATCTGGTAGAGTGAAATGATGGGTAGCATTGAGACAGCTGCCTTAAGTGAAGCCAAATGCCACAGTAATGACCGCTTCCTGTCATGCTACAAGACCGGAGCACTGAAGCGAATGAAAGTGCAGCTTTAGATGGTCGGAGGACTTCAATTTCTGTTTTCGTCATCCTCAGCACCCCGAGATTCTGGGAGCAGAACAAATCTTTGTGTTTGCAGATGGCCATCCGGACAAGCGAAAGTCACATTCGGAACATTCCAGCGTCGTATTTTCACTTCCTTACCGCTAAACCATGATTCATCGCTTCTAGTTAGTGACAAAAGGAAGTTAAGGGCCGGCTTCCTGTTCCTAAAGAGAAGCCCTCATTTTTGCTTACAGTCACTCAAGATGAAAATTCAGTCATTATTCACTCACGCGCATGTCATTCCAAACCAGCGTGATTTTATATAGTGGAACACAAAAAGAGAAACGAGTAGAACAGAACTAAATTTACAATACAATGAAAGTGGATGGTGACCGTCGCCATAAAGCTCTAAAAAGGACAAAAAGATATATTGTGTGGCTTTAGAAGACTTATATGGACTACATTTATGGTGATTTTGTCCTTTTTTAGAGCATAACAGCCATGATCAGCATCCACTTTCATTAACATCATTCAAAAGATCTTCTTTTGTGTTCTACAGGTTCGGAATGACATGAGAATGAGCAAATGATGACAACTGCCATTTCAGGTGAATCACTTTTTAAAGCAAGAAATCCTACAGAGGATGGGATTTGTACTGTACATCATTGCATTTTAGTATTTAGCAAAATCTTTATAAATACTTTGGTCGGGCTACATTTTATCTTCAAATGTTAAAACTATCATTTGAAGAGTTTGGAGCAGAGAAAGTAATAATATTACAGTTCCCAGTGTGATGCGAAGACACTTTAGAGGTCAGTGGTGTGTAAAATATTCTTCACCCGTGTGCAGCACATCAATACAGTTTCTGTACAGGCCGACTGTGTTTTCATTCACACCAGGGTTCATTCACACGCCTGAAAAATCTAATTCCCACTCCAAACACAAATCAAACTCTCAAAGAGCCTGTGATATGTGATTGAAAATTAAGCACTATAGTAGCCATCTGAGTGAGGCCCTGAGTGTGTACGTGTGCGAGCGCATGGTAAGTGTGTGTGTGTGGTCTCAGAGCGTCTGCACCAGCACCGGGAACAGCAGGGACAGGTGTTCGGCTCCGCGGATGGGCAGTTTGTTCGTGGTGTAGTAATGAATGACTTCAGGGATGGAGCCAAATGGAGGACTGTTCTCTCCCAGGATGAACTTCCCATCCCGAGACTGCGAGAACTTCATGTGCATGAACCCGTGACAGCTCCTGCAGAGAGACGGAGGGGGGGAGAGAGAAAGTCTTTGAGTTTGCATATGGCTTTGTAAGCCTGACCTGGAACAGTAGAAATGTGTCAGTCGGTAGAGACTGCGCTATACTGTTTATACAACAGTAGGTAAGGCTGCTGTATATTATAAATAGGTAAAACAGTGTTGTTACTGTTAACTAAAACTATTAAAAATCATTTTCGTTCAATGAAATAAAGCTAAAATAAATAAATGTTACATGAAAATGCGTTCAGTAAGTTTAACCCTGTAAAGCCTACTGTTTCATATTTGATATGCACATTTCTAAGCCCTCTGAATGATCACCATAATCGAAACTTTGCTGTTGTACACAATCTGCTACATGCATTCTGTCTTCTGATTGATAGTTGATTCTTTTAGCAAGCAAAAGGCCTTTTAGTATAATTGTAAAAACATCCAACTTCAGCTCGTGCTTCATGTGTCTTAAACTGATCATCAAACTAAGCATATAAATGTCATCTTAAGACATTATTGGGAGGTACAGAGAGACAACTGATATTTATATGCATTTTATGTCAGTAGTCTGTTATACTGTTATAAAGATTTAAGTTATATTCATTTCAGGATATCAGAACTTCATCTTACTTTTTGGCCACATAAATATCAGCATCTGCACCAAATTGCATATTTTTGCTTCATTTGGGCCTCTGAAAAAAAATGGAGTAGTTTTTTGCTCCTTGAGTTTGAGCTCCATATTCTCTCTATAGGGTCATTCTGTGTCAACTCAACCAGAGGTCCCCGGCTCAAAAAGTTTTGATTTTGCTAATATTTTTTCTGAAGAAAGATAAACACATATAGTGATGAAAGCCAAAATATTAAATGTTATGGATGAATATTTACTGAGTAATCCACTGTTTTGTAGAGAGTAGGGCTGTTAGTAAAATCTGTTGACTTTAGCAATCTTTGTTGCATTGTGTGCCAATGGTGACCATTCAAAAATAGGAAACAGCACTTTTCAAGTTTTTTCTCCAAAGCTTGCATGCCAGTAACTCAAGAAGTATTAAAGATATCTTAATGCCCTTTTAGATATTGGGTCTTAAACTTTTCTGGAGACATGAGATATGTGAAAATACAGAAACTGTCCGTGTCTTAAACAAGTCAAGGATAAAGTTATTAAGAGTTAATGGTTTCTGAGTGATGTTGCAACTCGCCACATTAATAAAAAGGGAAAATAAAAAGGAAAAATAATTAAATGAGATAAAGCACTTTTTATTTGTGAAGAATTTAATTTATTGGATCATTTCACATACATAATTAATATATAAACAATTGTATTGTTTATAAATTAAATTAGTATATATTGTGATTTATACAATCAGAAAAAATTATGATTAAAATATAATATTATTTATTTATTTATGCATTTAGCAGACGCTTTTATCCAAAGCAACTTACAGTGCATTCAGGCTATACTTTTTTTTTTTTATCAGTATGTGATTAAAATACCATGATGTAAGATTTTGGTCATATTGCTCACCCCCATAAAACTGAAAAGCAGCCATGCTTTTTGGTGGGCACTACATTATTAATAACATGGTAAACGCATTCAGACCCACACAAAACACCTCAAACCTGAATATATTACACAGAGCTAGAATAGCTAGATGTAACTGCCCTCCAGCAGTAGAATATGCATGTAGCATAAGGGGAAAAGAAAAAAATTAATAAATGAGAGCAGATCTAGACAGAGAAAAATAAAAAGAGGTTGCATCAGTTGGCTGCTAGGGCGTTGCTATGTGGTTGCTAGGGTGTTCAGGCTGGTTGCTAGTTACCGGTAGTTGCTTACTGGCCAAGTCCAATTAAAACCACTCTCAAGTCTCTATAACAGTTTAATTTCTAGATGACTCTGGTCCTCTTTCAATGCAAACTAATGGGATTTTATTGTCAAAATTGTAATAAAACATAAATATCAGATGTTTCATTTAGAGTAGCTATAGTACAACATAAAAAAATTACATTTAGAGTAGTTACAGTAGTGCATAATCATGTAAATATTTAGTGTCCAGAGAATCACTAAAGGCTCTGGCCTTAATGCGTATTTAAAGTTAATTTCCCATGAAGATGCAGAAAGAGAAACATGAACCTAGACTAGCAGAAACAATTTGCTCTATTTATAAAGTCAAATGACTCTGACTGTTTCATGAAACAAAAGTGAATGTGGGACAAGTACTTCAATTACTATACCTCTGAAAACAATCACAACACAGCAGAAAACGGTAGCTAGTGGTTTAATTTACAGCACACTAATAGAACGCCCAGGTCATCAGTGGCCTTGTTTCTAGAAAGATTTAATTTTGTCCTCAGGGACTGAACCAAACCAAAAAGCCCTGAGGTAAGTCATGACAACACAACTCTGAACTGCAGCAGAAATTGATATGAAAATGAAAAAGACAAAACTGTCTACTTGTGAGGGAATGACTAAGCTACTCATTCCACAGAGCACTGTAAATGATGGCACTGAATGAGTTGTTGGGTTGTAAGAGTACCTGAGAGAGTGAGTTTGTAAGACTGTACCTGAGAGACAGCGAATAGTCGTTTCTGCTGGTCTGGCTTTTCCTCACCAGGTAACTGCACTCCTTACACAGCGTGAGCAGAGATTCAGCTTCTGAGCGAGTCAATGCACCATGGTACCATCTGAAACACACACACACACACAGATGGGCCACTATTAGGGTTTTCACAGAACCAATCTTTCAGCGTTCAAAACGTATCTTTTAACTTACAATCTGCAAAGGATTGGAAACATATGTTCAAATACTCCATTTAATGTCAAAGTAATTTACATAAATTTATAAATAAGCCTTTTTCACAAAAACTGTCATTTTCTGTGGCTGTTTGGATGTTTTAAATATGAAAAAAATATACAAAGTTTTAAATATGGATATTTTTCTTACACAAACACATCGTTTCACTTCAGAAGGCCTTTATTAACCCCCTGGAGCCGTGTGGAGCACTTTTTATGATGGATGGATGCACTTTTTTGGGCTTCAAAATCTCAACCCCCATTCACTGCCATTATAAAGCTTGGAAGAGCCAGGGCATTTTTTTTTATATAACTCCGATTGTATTCATCTGAAAGAAGAAATTCATATACACCTAGGATGGCTTGAGGGTGAGTAAATCATGGGGTAATTTTCATTTTTGGGTGAACTATCCCTTTAAGTATTGGGTTTCACTCAGCAAATATGATGCAGAGTGGTGGAAAAATAATGATAGTGTTTGAAATTTTAGCAGAATGCTCTTCTCTTGAATTCAACTAGCTACTTATGCTAGTTACTACTACTTATTGGATAACTTTCCTGAGGTAAATGTTTAACCGTACCACATCATATGTGTACTCATTTGACAATCATGTCATGATGTTATTTGTCTATTTATGTTATTTGTACTTAAATAGTACAACTTTTCACTTATACATCTGCCAGTTTCCTGTGTTAAATTCATTGAACAGCACAGCACAGCTCAGGCTGTTCATGTGTAAATACATACACCTGTTTCTCCAGGGGCAGTGTGGGATCCACCCTCTCTCCCAGGATGCCGTGTGTGTTGCTGGGCTTGTGCAGGCTGGTGGCTCTGCTGGATGGAGGGCTGATTCTGGACGCTCCTGCCTTCCTCGGTGCCTCGTCACGGGGCAGTGTACATTGTTCCCAGTCTCTGGCTTCAAAAGTTACTACAAAACATTCAAAAAAGGGTCACACTTTAGTTTGGGGACCAGTTCTCACTATTAACTAACTTTCAACCACGACTTTTGCCTCAATAAACCCCTAATTTGCTGCTTATCAATACTTAGTAAGGTAGTTGTTAAGTTTAGGTATGGGGTAGGATTACAGGATCTAGAATATGGTCAAAACAAGGCATTAGAATGTGCTTTTATAAGTACTAATAAACAGCCAATATGCTAGTAATATGCATGCTAATAAGCAACTAGTTAATAGTGAGAACTGGTCCCTAAACTTAAGTGTTAAAAAAAATAAAAACCTTACTTAAAAAACAATAATAAACAAACTTTTTAAAATGCAAGCAAAAAGAGCAGGTTAAAAAATATGTATGTACATTAAAAATATAGAGTATTTACTACTACTACTACTACTACTACTACTACTAACAACGAATATTTATTATTCAATTACTTTAATTATTATTTAAAATATGATTTACTTATTATAAACCTATGCAAATGAAAGAAATGCATTATTGCTGCAAAGGTTACTACAAAACAATTATAAACTTTAAAAATGCAACCAAAAAGAGTTAAAAATATACATTCAAATTAATTTTATGTAATTTAATTTTTATATATTTTATTGATATTTCAAATATAAAAATGTAAAAATGTATAATAAGTAAAATTATATATTTTTTATTAATAATTAAATGTGATTTAATTGCTTTATTTTATGTTTTTCCCCCCATAAAATTATATGTGTATTAAATTATGCAGTATATCTTAAAATTCTATTTTGGAACATAGTGAAACTAAGAACAATTAAGAACATCTCCAACCCCAATTTATTTTTTTTTTTTTTTTAGAAAAGGCATTAACATTATATATTTACAATTAAGGGTTTGTTTAAATCACTATCCCTCAGTATAAGCAATACAGTAGTGTTTCATGCTTTAGCAAACAACACTAGTTATTATCTCCCAGCATCACTGTTCCTGCTGTCTTGGTAAAGAAGCTCTTGTCATGTTTGTGAGGAATATGCATCTGACAGAGCGTGAAAAAATCCACGAGCAACCGGCAATCTGATCAGAAGTGGTGAAATGACCATGTGATGAAGAATGCGTGACATTTCAGTCACAGAGGGAGAGATGATCTGAGTGTGTGTGTGTGTGTGTGGAATGTGATGCAGAGCAGAAGTCACACAGTGGATCTGATCTTTCTGCATGACTGCTCTACTCCTGTCTCCATCAAGACCCTCCACACATCCCTCTCCTCACAACAGAATCAGACATCTTCCTTTCTCAAGTGCAAGATAAAAGACAGACTGCACCTACAGATCATTTTATTGAAAGCAGACAAATCCAATGTTTAGAGCTGCGACTGACAACTACTGTGCTTAAGAATTAAACTGTTGATGCATCAAACAGTAGTCAGGGTTCAAAACTAACTTGAACTGACTTGAGAAAATTTACTGGCCATAAAACATTATATTATATTTTCATAATAACATTATTATACTTTTACTCTGCCACAAAACAGTATTTGCATTATTATTTAAAAAGCAGGCAGTTACTTAGGCCTGAGTGATTTAAAATATTATCATTCGTTCATATTTATTAATAAATATTCATATTTATTAATATTAATAAATAGAATAATTTATTAATATTTTAATTAGAATGAATATTAAAATTATAAAAATATAGTTATATAGTATAGTTAAATATAGTTTATTTAATCATATTTATTACTATTTATTATAAACTACAAAAGTCAATAAAGAAATATTACTACTACTACTACTAGTTTATTATTTAATATATTCAATTTGTTATTATTATTATAATAATTCATATTAAAATACATAAATCAATGTATTGTTATTAATAGTAAGAAGTATATTACTATTGCTATAATACTATCGAGTAAACGATTGATATATAATAATAATAATAATACTACTATACAGTATATGTAAAATAATATATAACTGTAAATTTGATATTTATGGCTGTCTAAATTTCTTTGCTTTCAAGTGCTAAACCTCAGAGCTTTTACTTTGGCAGAAAACCAAAGGAAGCTGCTCTAAAACACCAGCCACCTATCAAATAACACGGTTTTAATATACTCACATTTGCTGACTGTTAAGTTTGTACCCTGCTTGTAGTGCAGTCAACGTCATTTTCAAAAGAGGATGAAAACGTGCTGCTGTGGAACGGAGCCCATCTCTAGACAGCAACATGTCTTACCAGCGAAGGCTTTGGAGATGTTCTCTTTCTTCCACTCCCAGGGCTGGTCGTACTCATCCGCCGGCCTCTCGTCGTCCTGGGGCAGACGGCTCTCTCTCTCGTCCTCCGCTGGGGCCGCCTGGGGCCGAACTCTCTCCTCGTAAGGGCTGTCGTAGAGCTGCGGGCTGTTTCTACCCCGATCTGTGCTGTGCTGGAGCTCTGACATACGACAAACACGTTCAATTGCACCAGACAACACGAAATTACATTATGTATGAGTATTATGAAAGTGAATAAGGACTGGAGTTGTCAAGCTCTGAAAAACATGTAAACGTTACCGCAGACCACAAATTACAACATACTGGAATAACAATGGCTGAATGAATGCTCTCTTTGGAATTATAAGAGATATAGTGGGGAAATGCTGTACCGCTTATGAATCTCTGGGCCTCAAACGGCTCCATGTAACTGCTGCAGGCTTCGACGGCGTTCTGCTCCCAGCCGGGTCTGGGCCGCGGGTCCGGTCTGGCATCAAACGGGTCCGAGTAATCAGTCTCCCCAACTGCAGGAGCCGAGGGAACCACCTGGTGAAAAGAATAAAGAACAAGTGTTGAGTGATCATGATGATCATATGAATCCGAAACGAAGATAACTGCAGAGTTTTACACAGTACACGATTCTGCTAGCTCATGTAAACACACATGAAGCATTTTCATCCACTACGGTTATTATGGTTAACTAGTAAAAAAAAAAAAAAAAGTGGTACTTCTCATTTTCATTTTGTTTAACTTGATGTACTAAAATTAACTAAAACTGAAATTTAAATTAACACTACATTAACTAACTACATATTTTAAAAAAACCAAAAAAAAAACCAGTAACTATTATTACACATCAAAATTACAAAAACTATTTATTAAAATTACAAAAATTAATACTAAATCAGTAAAACTTGAAAAAAATTCAAAATAAAAAAATAAAAATTAAATGTTCAATTTAATTTAAAAATAAAAGCTGTTTTTAGAAATCCCTTAACCACAAACCAAAATGTAAAGGCCGCAGCTCTTGAACCATTTGGTCTACAAACATAATCGTGGTCTCTTTTGAAAGCAGACACTAGAAAGTATATACTATAATAGTACATAAATAATACTAAAATGAAGTCAAATGGACTTTTTTTTATAAATCTTTTTTTTGTCTAGACTGAAAATTGTCAGACACTGATTACATTATGCTTACATTGCACAGAAAAGCGCATCACTTTTTTGTTTCACTGAAGAATTAGACATTTTTAGACACACAATCCATTTAAAAACCGAAACGAGTGAGAGAGAGGGTTGGTGTGTGCGTCTATAAAAGCCGCAGGCATTGGGATTACTTGCATTTGGGTTAATGAAATTGATTCCCAACACTCACACCCTTCACCTCTGATGACAAAAGACAATTATTACCGGCCGGAAACACGAGCAAATTGTGCGTCTGTTTGGTTTATGACATCTGCAAAACTCACCCATGACATGTGCATCGAACAAATCTACTCAAAACAATCAGACATCAATGTAATCCTAGTAAAACATCCACTGCGACTCTCATAACCGCCTCATTTGTGATATATTGATCTATTCATGATGGAAGAAATTAACTGGAGGGTCTTTACCCCAAGATAAACAACCATACAAGTAATGTTCTGGTAAAATAATTCCATACAAACAAACATTTGTCATTGTTATGACATTCAAGTACACATAAGAAGAGCAAAAAGGCTTGAAATCACAATTATTCATCAAGATGAACACACTAAAGTACACCACTAAACTATGTTTTTACACTTTCAGGGATTGGTTCTTGGCCAATCCCAGTAATTTTCCCCATATATCCACACAGGAAATCTTTCAAAGCACATCATTTTTACTGATAACAGTCCAGTAAGAGCCATTTAAGCTCTCTATATGTTAAGAAAACAAGAACTTACAGGGGCCTGCGGTTCCTCAAAGGTCACGATGTTCAGTGGTATTTTGCTACGCCCGAATTCCTGAGATTCCACTTTTATCAGTCTGTGTTTGGGAGACACGATCTTCACCTCCACGCCGTTGGACAGCACCGCGCCGGGGAACGTTTCCACCGACCCTGAGCCGTTCAGCACCCGGTTTTCCGTGGGTTCGTATGGGTCCTCAAAGTCCAGCTCTTTCTGAGCCCTGTAGGCCCGCAGGATCTCGCTTTCGGTGTAGTCCGGTGTCGGGGGCTGAGGCGGTCCTTTCCTGCTGCCAAAACTTAGGTGATCTCTAAACCACTTTGCCATGGGTCTACGACCAAGACAAGAATGAAACCGATCAAAATAAACGTTAAAAGAGCTATAGCCTATATATATCAGCGGTTAATGCTTTTGTACTTGGTGGATAAATTAAACATGATGGCGATGATTTCATATTAATGAAAACAAATAAATCAACATTATTCAAAAAGAAAGTTTCACACATAACGTTACACAAAACAAAACAAACTTGCACTGCTCAATCTGGGCAAAGAATCCTGTCAAAACAATAACATGCACCAACTGTACACACCCACTTTCTTATCTTTCCCCCTTTAATTTAGCACATAACAGAGAGATTCTTTTGTTTCTTTGACTGAAATAGACAAAAACTGTTATTATAGATTAAAACTAATGTTAGCAACCCGGCTAACATCTTTAAACTCCGCTAGCTCACATTATAGTCACTTTATTTGTCGACAAATGTGATTATATACACGATTACTATAGTAAATTAAACACAGAAGACGAATACTTAACTAATTTGGAGCACAAAAGTAAAAACCAACAAATGTAAACTGCATTTGTTAGCCGGCTTGCTTGCTATCTATGCAATGCGCAATCCCAATGGATACTCACAGACGAGCGCGTGCCGATTTTTCATCTAATACGGCAGTATTACGCCCGAATTCCTGAGATTCCACTTTTATCAGTCTGTGTTTGGGAGACACGATCTTCACCTCCACGCCGTTGGACAGCACCGCGCCGGGGAACGTTTCCACCGACCCTGAGCCGTTCAGCACCCGGTTTTCCGTGGGTTCGTATGGGTCCTCAAAGTCCAGCTCTTTCTGAGCCCTGTAGGCCCGCAGGATCTCGCTTTCGGTGTAGTCCGGTGTCGGGGGCTGAGGCGGTCCTTTCCTGCTGCCGAAACTTAGGTGATCTCTAAACCACTTTGCCATGGGTCTACGACCAAGACAAGAATGAAACCGATCAAAATAAACGTTAAAAGAGCTGTTATGCTTCTAAAAAGGACTTTATCCTAGTTCTTCCATGGAACACCATCCATAAATCCTGAAACACCTAACCAATGAGTTACTTATTACTCACAGAGTGTCAATAAATGGCAAATATGATATTGTGCAACAGCTCACCTCAGTTTCCCCAATGCATCGATGCTTTAGAACATCCAACGCCTATTTGCTTGCAATAAATTGATCTGGAAAGCAAAAGCACAGCTATGACATTTAAAAAAGCAAGAAATGTAAAAGAAAGGCAGTTGTGGATTACTTTAAGCCTCCACCTCTAGACCAGCCCCACTGGAAAAGACATTTTACAGTGATAACACAAAAATAATTTACTCAACCTCATGTTGTTCCAAATCCGTATGACTTTCAATCCTCCACAAAAGTAGTTATTTAGCAGAATGACCAGACAGCTCTTTTTCATCCAATGAAAGTGAATGGTGACCATGTCAGTCAATCGAGAATTCAGTCAATAGTGACTTAAATTTAGGTCCGTTTCTCACAGAAATCTCTCATATGACCTAAAACACACCAAATTAGTTATATAAGCAACTTTTATTATGCTCATTGTCCTTTTTAAACCAAAGATTCACAGTCCCGTTCACTTTCATTGGATAAAAAACGATGCAGTGAAGGTGAATAGAGACTGAGGTTGCTACCCCTCTCACATTTTTCCTAACAACTGCTTTTGTTTTTCATGGAAGATGGAAAACAATAGGGGTTGGAACAAAATCAGCGTGAGTGAACCGTTACATAATTTAAATTTTTGGCGACCTCAATGATGCACGGATGGAAGGGAGTATTTAAAGCAACTGTGAGGGGAATCTCAAAAAGTGACGAGCGTGTGCACGTGCAGATGGATGGATGAGTTGCATCGGATTGCATTGGCTGTTGCAGCTGAGCTGGTGAGCAACACACAAGCTCGACTTGTTGTTGAAGCTCTCTGGAGAGTTGCATTGTCTTTGTTCTTGCTGAGGCATTTCATTTCACATGATGGCTCGTGCTTTGGCTTTGCACTGTGCAAAATCAATGTTGCATGTCTGCAAAGCACAGTTATTAAGAAAGTGCAGGGTTTTTAGATAACACAAAGAGATTAAGTGCAATAAAATGCATATAAGCAGGGGCTTCTGGTTAACCACACACACTAAAGGAAGCAATCCAATTCACTACGTGTCCCATCTGTCACACCAGCTCTCATTAACACCTTCTCCATCAGCATACAGAGGTCAACTTGTAAGGTTAGAAGGTCACCAGCACTTTGGTGGAGCAATATGGGAGATGGTGAATAATGGCTATCCACACACTGGACTGCATTAACATCAAATTAGCAAGTGTTACCTTGAACACCAAAACAAGCCACTGATGCCATTAGCGGATGTCAAATTAAGTCACTTTTGCCAAATGTACACTGCAGAGGTTCAGAAGCGCTTCAGATGAGGCATTTAGGTGTATCTACACAAAACGTTTAATATGGAAGCATGTTTCTGCCACGGAATAAACAATAAAATTTCGACTTTCCTCGACCTCACAATTCTGACTTCTTTATTAGAACTGCAAGATCTAAACTCAGAAATGCACAGTCAAAATTGTAAGTCGCAATTACCATTATTTTTTTTATTGACTACTTTATGACTTTTTCCTCGGAAATGTGAGATATAAGCTCAGAATTGCAAGATATACGCTCACATAAAAAGTTGCAAATTCCTTTTTTTATTCCATGGCAGAAATGGTTTTCCATAGTTTAATGCTGCTCAAAGATGGCATAAATGCAAAACAATGTGATGCAATTACAGCTGTATTCTTTGAGGCTAGGGGCTGAGGTGGGTGTGAGCCAACATGATTCAGTCTGGCTTTTATGCTGCGTTGTGCATACACTGAATTTTGAGCGGGCACAAAGCAGTCTTAACTCGGCAGTGTTATAAAACGCTTTTTGGGAAGCTCACAATATAGAAAATATTTGATAAATAATAATATATCTGAAATGTATTTCTAAATATTTGCTAAAACCAACACAACTGAAAAAATAGTCTGTGCTCGGAAACAAAACACGAGGAACATTTTATTTGTCTGATGTTTGGAAAGATGAAATGGGATGATATGGGATTAGAGATGATCAGCCGAAATTAGATTCAGATTCACTTATCTCCACTGAAACCCTCAAATGCATTTCCTCGTAGTGATTGAGCTAACATGGAGAAACAAATACTACATTATAGAGTACATAATACATACGAAGCACATTATAGAGTACATTAGAGACATCGGGATGATGCAGATCTAATAGACCGAATGAAATCCAGGCAATGGAAACAACTTCTCATAAACAATGCTCCTCCAGCTAAAAAGTTCATCACTGAAAAATAAAAATCTCTCGAATTGCAATTTTAAAGAGTCCAGGTTAAGGAAACTTAAAGTGGTCTGTGAAAAGAGAGCTGGTCATTTTTGTCAGTCTGAAAATAAACATTTAATTTCAGTCTGCCAAATTTTTTTCCAGCCTAGTCAGAGTTGCTGTCATCGCTGTCTGTATACGCCCCCAAGAGGCTGAGAGAAGAACCGTTCTGAGATGTGACTGGTTGTCCACTGGAAGCTGTGGAGGACTCAGGTTTGGCAGCACCTGCGCCTGAATGATCCAGAAAGACAGAGAAAACACAAATTAACAGAGACAGCAAAACCCTAAACTATGTCTGGTACATAAATACAACATCAGGGCTCATGGTGGAAACTGTAGTGGGTTTTATCATAGGCATCAAGTCCCTTCATTTTTATTGGCCTCACCACTTTATAAAAAATGGGTTGTGCACTCCACATCTATACCATTCCTTGATTCTAAAGAAATATTAATACTAACATCCACTGCAATTTTGTAATAAAATTATAAATATCTATTCATTAACTATGAAATAAAACAATAATATTAAACGAGTTAATAAAATAATCATTCAGTTGCATTTTTGACAGTAAATAATAAATATATATTTATTAATTATATTAATAAAATGTATATTAATAAAACAATAAAACTAGTCAACAATAAAATAATCATTAATTTTAGTTTATTAAATAATAACAAATATCTAACTATTAGTTATATTAATAAAAGTAATACTATTAATAAAAGAAGTTAATAAAATAATCATTCACTTGCAATTTTAGCTTATTAAATACATTATACATATTTTTTATTATTAAAAATGTATATACGCCACCATTTAAAAATCTGGGGTCGGTAAGATTTTTTTTAACCTCTTAAAGGCACAATATGTACGTTTTCGCCATTAGAGGGCACGTTTTCAAGACAAACAAAGAAACAAAGGAATAGTTTGATGACGCCATGACTTGAGTGTAGAATCATGGGAGTTGTCGTCTTCATCCCCACAGCCGATGCAATCCGACGGGACTTTGGCAGAAATCATGGCCATGGATGAGCTAATGTATTAAAGATTTATTAACGTCGCAGTATGAAGCAGGGTGAGGCTGAAAGCCGTCGAAGCGAAGTGAGGCCGCTGAAGCAATTGCTAATGAGAGACGAGCGCGACACACGGCTCGAAAGCAGCGGAGCTTTTATTATTCCACAGTCGACGGCTTCCGCTCTCACCCCCCATTTTTGAACATAGACGTGAAAGTGCACTATCCAAACTTAAATTGTTATAAATCATGAACGCTTTTGAAAACAGACCTAAGGTTGTATTCTTTTTAAAATACTTTTATAGACTTAAAAAAAAATAGATTTAAAAATCTATTTCAAATAAATGCTGTTCTTTTGAACTTTCAATTCATCAGAGAATCCTGGGAAAAATCAGTTTCCACAAAAATATTAAGCAGCACAACTCTTTTCAACATTGATAATAATAAGAAATGTTTCTTGAGCAGCAAATCAGCATATTAGAATGATTTCTGAAGAATCATGTGACACTGAAGACTGGAGTAATGATGCTGAAAATTCAGCTTTGATCACAGAAATAAATTACATTTTAAAATGTATTTAAGACCAAAAAACAAAGATCCGCACACGAAAAATGGGCCAAAAAAGCTCACATGAATTTATTGTCCAAGGGCCACAAATAAAGTGCAAAACAAAAAAAGTGCACTTTATTTGTGGCCTCTGAATAATAAATTCAGATTAATATAGAATGTGCGTCGTTCTTATTACTTGGAGTCATGATAAAGGATGGAGCAATACGTTGGTTTACAAACTGCAGTGCTTTATCAGTACTCTATGTCTGTGTTCGGCTAACGCATATACCATTGTTTGGGTCTTTACTACCAAGCTGTGGGACCAGTTCGCTAACAGAAGTGTAAAACAACTTTTTCCCCTCAGATTCTTTATTTTTAGAACAGAGTGGAGCACTATCATTATTATAATAGGATGCATTATTGATAAGTCGTATTCCAGTACTGGTGATGGGCGTTCTGTTTCCAACATGCGCAGTAAGCAGTAGACCAATCACAACAGACTGGGTCATCGGGCCAATCAGAGCAGAGTAGCCTCATGCAAAGGAGGGGGTTGGAAAGATTACTCTTTTAAACTAATTGTTTGAGAGTCACTGAGAAATAACATAAAATTAAATGCATATTATAAGAAAATGAAAGTGTTTTTTGACCTTGCATGCATGTAAACCTGTTGTTGGGGACTCCCAAAACCAAATGATGAACCTTTCAAAAAGCATAATAGGGGCACTTTAAATGACTGAATGAATGAATTAGCTATTTCTTTAATAATTGTAATACACCCCTGCACACTCATTACGGCCTGACTGTCCCCGACACTTTTGAGAACTCACTGATTCAGTAGTTTTAATAGATCATGAACCTGTTTGTGTGTTAGCAGCCTGTCGTGGTGCAGCGGCGGCAGGTTTACAGGCAGAATCTGCTGGTTTCTTCCTCACCACCAGAGACCCCAGAGCTCCCTTTTCACCCAGACCTCCGACACTCCTCTCCCAGCTCTCCACCTTCTGTTTCTTTACGCCCACAGACGATGAGCCCTGTGGAGACCAGCAGGAAAACAGCGCAAAAATTAATGAGAGAAACAGATGGGGCATTAAAACAGAAAAACACATGTAAGCTGAAAGAACAACTGAATTTTGTACCACAGATCATATAAAGTATAATGTACAGTCAATACTTAATACTTATTACGATAAATAAATAAACAAATGGATCTGAAATATTGACTTGAGCTGAAATTATTATGTGAGAAGAACGAGTGTGGAGTGACATGAGAATCATTAAACTAGCACAACTATGTAGGAAATGATTTGCCTGTGAGCAACAATGACAATAACACTCGACTGCAGCATGTTGCAACTGACCAATCACAGTAGAGTATCCAGAGACATGTATTAAAAAAAATCAAAAGCAACACCTAAGACTTTTTCCAAATCATAATATACAAAAGTAACTAAAATAAAATGTAAAAATATGTCAATGTCAAATCAAACAATCTAGATTTGAATCGAATGAGGTGGAGGCTACTGTGTTTCTCTTCACCTGTGATCCCGTGTTCACGTCTGTGGTGAGGATGTCTGTGGGTTTATCAGCCGTGTGTTTGCTGCCTCTGTCTTTTGCATCTTCTGTCTCGTCTTCAGAGTCTGAGTCCCTCAGTCGTTTGACCAGAGCTCTCTCCAACATCTCTCTATGAGGAGCAAGAGAAAAGGGAAGTCTAAACCACCCTATATTATATAATCCATGCTTTTTATCTTGACATTACATGCTACTTGTGAATGCACAAGGTGTAATTATTGTCACATGTGAGTGTACATGGTAAGCAATATGGACACAATTATGCCTTTCAAACATCAACATATTTGCTTAAATTCATATGAATAGCTACATTTTGTACATGAACCATATTTTAAATGCAGTAATCCAGGGCTGCACAATTTCAGGGAAAAATCGGATTGATTTTTATGTTAAAAACCGCGATTTAAATAAAAAAACAGGTTTGCTTTGCTTGTTTGTCGGGCCGCACAATTTAGTCAATAATTGATATGGCTATAAAATAATAATAATATTATTACTACTAAATAAAAATATAAAAAATGACTAAAAACAAAACATTATAGTAATATTACTATTGTAAAATGCACTGCAAAATAAAACAAAATATATTTTTTACATTAAAACTTTAAAATTACAATCCTAATATAATATTTATGACTTGCTTTATTTTTAATTCTCAAGAATTTCATTTTCAAACATTAAACCATTAAACTTTTAGCAGAAGTTGCACTAAGCTATATCGCAATTTCGTTTTTATATTGATTAATCATGCAGCCCCACTGTAATCCTTGTCATTTAAGTTTTTCTCCCATTTTAAATAACCTTTTTGTGCGCTTAAATGAATCTGTAGTGTGACAAATGCATTTTTAAAAAGCTCAAATATTCCAACATACAGTGTATGAAGCAAAAAGGCCAAAAGCTTCCAAAAGTTCAAAGGTTTCTTACTTGGTCTCTCGTTCGTCTTCCTCCTGCTCTCTCTCTCTCTGTCTCCGCTCCATCTCTTTATACTGGTCCAGCATGCCCTCAAAGTCCACCTGTGCCTGCCTCTGGTTCAGCTCCTTCAGCTCCTGCAGGTTCTCCAGCACCTCCATCTCCAACTTTGAGTCTCGTGTGCGGTTCTCCAGGACCTGTGACAGCATTCAGGGACATTATGTTTTAAGTTTGTATGCGCTTTTGTTTGCTCCCTTACAAAGACGCTCTAAAGGCTTTTATCAATGTAAAATGTTGAAAACAGTTATAAAAAACGAAATAATGCTTATTTTACACTAAACATTTCTGGAAAGTGGAAAAAAAGACAAATTAAACACAAATAGAACAGAATAAAGCAATAAATTCCTAACAAAATCTCTAATAATAAAATACACAAGTAGTCTAAAGCTTCTATCAGACCTTCATGGGATTATTGAGTTCCTCTTCTTCTCGCTCCTGCTGGATCTTTTTCTCCTCCTCTTCGATCAGTTTCTCGGCCTGAAAATTGCGTGTTGCACCATGTTCCATGGTGTAATCGGTGTTCACTGGATCTGTCTGTGAAACACAGCAATTAGATGAGGTGCAACCAAACAAACACGCAAGGACAAGAATGAAAACACCTTAAGTGTTTGTCTGTCGGTTTTAAAGAGTATGATGTTTATTCTAGTACCTTGAAGGTGATCTCAGCCAAACATCTGGTGCATTTAATGTAGAATCTGAAAATGAGAAGCCCCAGGTACAGTTCGTTCTGAACGGTCTCTTTACGGGCATTAAACTTCTTCCCTTTGTAAATGTATTCTCCACACGTTTTACACCTGTGTAACAACAAGCATTATTATTTTGAAAGGTGACAATCTCTCATCAATCAAAATACAGATGTTTTCCTCACAACGTAGTTTAAATACTTTCACATTCAATATATCTTGTTTTTACAGTGATATATGGTTCAAAGACAAAAGATGGTTTTCAAGCATCAAAACAAAAAACAATGACCATCATATACAGGTGCATCTCAAATTAGAATGTCGTGGAAAAGTTCATTTATTTCAGTAATTCAACTCAAATTGTGAAACACTGCCAAAAGCATCAAAAGTTGGTTAAATGACCATGGTGTTGGTGTGCTTGACTGGCCAGCAAACTCACCAGACCTGAACCCCATAGAGAATCTATGGGGTATTGTCAAGAGGAAAATGAGAAACAAGAGACCAAAAAATGCAGATGAGCTGAAGGCCACTGTCAAAGAAACCTGGGCTTCCATACCACCTCAGCAGTGCCACAAACTGATCCCCTCCATGCCACGCCGAATTGAGGCGGTAATTAAAGCAAAAGGAGCCCCTACCATGTATTGAGTACATGTACAGTAAATGGACATACTTTCCAGAAGGCCAACAATTCATTAAAAATGTTTTTTTTTATTGGTCTTATGGAGTATTCTAATTTGTTGAGATAGTGAGTTGGTGGGTTTTTGTTAAATGTGAGCCAAAATCATCACAATTAAAAGAACCAAAGACTTAAACTACTTCAGTCTGTGTGCATTGAATTTATTTAATACACGAGTTTCACAATTTGAGTTGAATTACTGAAATAAATGAACTTTTCCACGACATTCTAATTTATTGAGATGCACCTGTATATACATATTTTTTTATACTGAATGATGATGGAACATTATTTCCCCCATATATATATATATGTATGTATATGTATATACACACATACATACACACAAACATTTTTTGTTCTTTTATCCTGTATAAAATAGATATAGATCTGTACAAAATAGTTTAATATTAATGCTTATTATTAATTTCTAAAGCCATGTTTTTATTTGAAACCTGCAATAATACCACAGAGTATTACTAATTCCAAACACGTATTTAAACTCACCTCATATTAAATGGTGCCATCAATCTAACGACATACTGACGGTCTTTGGGCAGTTTGAGTTTAGGGATTTTAGACGGATCGAAATCCGGAGGATAGTATTTCTGAGGTAAAACAAGAGATGCTGTAAGGTGACAGTTTATCACAGAAATGAACTTTGTAAACAGAAACTTATTTCAAGGTTCATTTTAGCATGTGTATTCAAGATTATTTCAACATATATGTACATTATGGGCATCGAAAACATTACTTAACACGAAAAATGAATCGATCTGACTTGTATTTAATAAAAGTAGGCTATACGCTGCATTGCTAACGTTACTTCATTAGCACGGTGATATCTTAGATATTACTCCTCCAATCCACCTTAAGCCATAACACAACAATAATATAAAATTAAAGGAGGCACTTACATTCAAAACCTTTCTTTCCGACATGGTTCTCTTTAATTGACTAAAATGTAAATTAAAAACGACAAATTACTGCTCAACTGTGTGTTTGTACACTATACGCGCTGGACGCCTCTTCCTCGACGTCTCGCGCTGTGTGTGTGTGTGTATCAGTCACTCACGCGCCGCAGTGCTGCCACCAACGGCAGAGCGTCGGTATTACAGGCGATTATGTTTTTCTTTACAGTCTATGGGCAACACACGGAATTACAGAATGGCTTATATTTAGAATAACACACAGTAATATGAATTTGAGTAGAATGCAGAGAGTTGTTAAACCGGAAGGTGCTATGGACAATAAGGTGGTTTATATATTAAAAACAGAACTATAAATCTCAAAATATGACTTAATTGAAGCCACTAGAGGGAGAAACTGGATAGGAAATTAATTCTGAAACGCGAAAGAGTTTTTCATGTTGCATTTTATTGTAGGCTATTACACGCTGTAATATTCATGTCATAGAGGAAAGCAAATCAGAAGTGTTTTGGGGACGATCTTGTACTAAAATAGACTAAATAGTTGATTGTATCTTTAAGAAAATGTAAATAAACATAGATTTAGGCTACTTTTGATGGTTATAAAACAGAGTGGGAACACAAATCCTGACGTTAAAACTACAATGCATGTCTAACCAGTTACGCACAAAGTGAACTCAGAATTATAAACCAGTCAATACACACACCACACAATCGATACTTGTCATAAAAGAGTGGTATTTTCTTGCTTTGTAACTCATTTGGCGTGCGCAAATGTTTGGTTGTGATGTGCGTAATCCGGCAGCGCAGCTCAAGGGCGCGCGCAGGGTGTTTGGCACCAGCTCCTGCGCTCAGAGAGAGAGAGAGATACGCGCAAACTGCTGCTGTGCGCCAAATAAGCTGGAGACATTTGCTAAAAATGCACTCTGATCTTCTGGAAGCACGGACAATGTTTGGACACAGAGTTCTTTTTATATGAATACTGGGAAAATATAGTTAAACTTTAAATTCGGAGCGCGTAAAATAAGCGTTGCGTGGGATTTGAGAGTAATGCATTTGTGCGGAATCCAGATTTCAGAGAAAAACTGATTACCTACAGCACTAGAGACAGTCTGAAAAAACTTCCAGAGTCCTTTGCGGAATATTTGCTTTTTTTCTGTTTCCTACCCATCATGGATCAGATTGGGATTTTGGATTTACATCGGCGCAATAAATGGAAAACGCGTGGACGCAGTGCTGCGATTAACGGAGTTTACATGTAAGAACAATACTTTATTTACCTTTCAAAGGGTAAAAGTTGATGAAATGTCTCTAGAGTATAAATCTTTGTAGAGTTGTAATCGTTCTAGTTTTTCTATTCATTGCTGGTGTAATACTGCATATGCAATGATTTGCTATATAAATTAAAAAGGGAAACGCACGTTGAACTATGCAAATAACAGAGGCCAAAGACAAGAAAATTCTTAAAAGTGAAGATTCCTTGAGGTTCAGCAAAGAACCTTATTCTTTTCTTCTATGTTTTGCGGATATATGGTTCTTTGGACAAAGTTACTCTAATAGGTTCTTTAGATCAGTTTTTAGATTCTCATCTGTTATTAACCGAGAAAATCGTGTCAGCTTTCTCCAGCACATAAGGGCCAAAAGTTCACATAGAAAATAAAGGATTTCCTTTTCAATTAAACTTGGAAATAAGTTTAAACAAAGAAAAGCATGTATAGCCTAATGAAAAAAACAAAACGTGCACAAAAGATGCTAATCACTAATGTAAGTAAATGAGTCTTTGTAAAGAGAGTCAGATGTTCTTCCACTGCACTGTAAAAAAAATCTGTCATTTACGGTAAAATACGGCAGCTGTGGTTGCCAGAACTTCACCATAAAAAATATGGTAGCAACATAATGCAATAAACATTAATTTAACAACATTAGATGTAAGATTAAACCCTAATGTACACAACTAATAAGAAAAAACTAAGAAACGTGTTATTTCAACAAAAAAACATCAAATATGAAGTGTCATGCAGGGAATTCTGGGAGTGTCAATTTACGGTTTGTCACTGTAAATTATACATTGACTTTTTCTTTTTCACTTCTAAAACCCGTATTTTTAACAGTGTTTTACTGTAAAATTACATTAAATGTAATTACATTTATTCACTGAATATAGTATGGAAATTACTGTTAACCAGTTAACAGGTTTTTACTGTAGCATTTTTACAGTCTTTTACTGTTAAAATCACAAAAAAAATTTACAGTGTGGAGCTCAAGATGCTCTAACATGATCATCAGAGTTTGTTCCGCCCCAGTGCTGCTGCTATTAATTCAAAATAGATACAATCCAAATTCAGAGACATTCTCAAATTCATCTTAATTTGCACAATTGCAATGCTGATAAAATCGAAGCATTTTCATTTGGTTTCAGGAACATTTTAAGATGAATTCAACCTAGAAACAAATGTCAGTTGTTTGTTGACCTTGTGGTGACCTTTTCACCTTTTGCAACACAACTGGTAGAGCCTGATTCTACACTCTTAAAGGTTCTTTAATGGCATATATGCTTCTATAAAGAACCTTTAACATCCAAGGAACCTTTCCATTCCTCAAAAGGTTCTACCCAGAAACAAAAATGATCTAAGAATGTCTAAGAAGTTATGAAAACGTTCTTTTTGAATGTTTAAAATGTCCAGTTTATGGTTTAAAAACATTTTTTCTTGGTTATACGAATGTTAGGGGAACATTCTATTTCATAATTTTGCATACATTATGTGATTATTACCCTTGAACGTTCAGTAACATTAAAAAAAAAAGACCAGATAACTGTTCTATTAACATTACTGGAAGAACGTTTGTTCATAACATTGAGAGAACCTTGCCAGAATGTTATGAGAAATTTCCCTGTTAGCTGGGTTTATAGTGGAAAAAGTTCTTTAGAGTTTTAAAATGTTCTTCACATAAGAAAGTAATGGCTATTTTAAGTAAGGTTCTTTGGGGAACCAACATATTTCTTCTACTCTTTGACACTGCTGCAAAAACCCTCTTTTGGAAACCCTGTGATGCTAAGGTTGCTGGTTTAATCCCCGTACCTTGAATGCACTTTGAACAAAACCATCTGCTGAATGCACTAATGTTAAGGAGGATAATTTTCTCTGTGTTGAGTGTTTGAACCCAACTAGTTCGCTGTCCTCACTTGTCTCTCATCGGTTGGAGTTTAGCAATCAATTCAGATGGCCTGCAGGGAGGACATGGATATAATGCATTATGGGACAGCACTCTACATGACACATCCCATTTAACGATCCTTAATGGATCTGTTGGTTTTATCATGCCAGTCAGAACAGCGAGAAAGCAATTGCGTTGCTGTGATTTTAATGATACATTTTGAATGATACGTTACATTTTTTTGACTTATACAGTTTAATAAGGAATTGAAATGTATATAAAATTGCTTGAATGTAAGGAAAATTTTTGCACAAAATTTTCTCACTTTTTAATACAAGCTGAATACAAGAGCTGATGCTGATAATCTCAAAATGGCCAAATATTGATTTATCAGTATGACTGATCACTAATTTCATTCATTCATGAAAAGTCATCTTATTTTAAAGTGCTTTGTACAATACAGATTGTTTTAAAGCAGCCTCACAGTAATAAACAGGAAAATAGCAGAATCAATGATGCAAAAAGACACAATATGCATACAATTATGTATTATACAGCATTATGAATACCTTCAAAATGATATAATGGGCATAGAAAATAGATGAATGGATGTGTTTGTAATGATCACAAAGGCCTGCCTTAATTCTCAGAAACGTCTCGGTAAAAGTGACTAAATAGGTAATACAAGCTCTGTTTGCTGTGGGGAAATATTTGTGCTTCAACATGCTTTCCACATTGTCTGAAAGAATACGCAATTCCTGCATGAACTTGATTAAAAACTGTCAGGTGCCTTTTGTCTGTTGGATGAAATATTGTAATTGGCTTTGTACAAATATTCAGTAACACACGAGCTAGATGTTGTATTTAATATGACCATATGGTCAACTATTTTGATCGTTTTCTCAATCAACAATGTGAATCATGAAATAAAAATAAGATTAAAATATATCATACATCGAAACAAAATAGGTCTACTAAATTGAATTTTGGAGAGGACTGGTTAAATCAGTCGTGCTGCATGATCAGAGTCTCTAAATCCAAAATGTTATTAAAAATAACCTGCTGAAAAGGTTAATACAATCAAAAGTAGCGATACAAATAGATGAAGAACCCAGAGAAAACAAGTGTGTAGCACGAAAAAGTACTGCTTTGAAAATGAACAAAATCCTGACTTTGATTACATTATGTTTGAGAGAATGTGAGTCATTTAGATTGAAATCAGCAGACAAACGGCTCTACGACGCACTCACATTACACTGATTTTGCATTATTAGCTGAACGACGGGTTGAAATTATGAATACATGTATTTACAAACATTCATTTGAACACTAATAAGCTTGATCAAAGGTCAGGAAATTATATGCCGCGTTTGTAATTTAAATGCCTCTTTTTATGTTCTAAATAGTCTGTGTTATGGCTGTAAATCTTCAGAAATATGGGCACGGACCTGTTATTTTAAATGAGAACAGAGACAAGTACGGCAGATCCTCTAATAGCACTATGTTGTTTGGGTTTGGTTTCCTACAAAATAGGCTGTTGGAAATTTTAAAAGAAGTTTGTACAGTATTTCAAAGGCATTCTGCTCTTTTGAACTTTCTATTCATGAAAAAATGGAATCATGGTTTCTCACAGAAATTTGAAGCAGCACAACTGTTCTCAACATTGATAATAAGAAATGTTTATTGCAACTTAGAATACACTTTACTGTAGGTTTAATGCCCCTGGAGTAACCTGAGGTTAAAAGTGTGTTGCTCAAAAACACAGTGATAATAGCTCATGGATCAACACTTGCTGGGTTCGATGCCATAATCTTCCAGTTTTCATGACCCTATTTATTTTCTCAATGCACGTTACTGGGCTTATTGCTAATGTTTCATTCATGCATTTATTTATTTATTATATTTTTTCACTTTGTAATCTATAATCTAAATGACTTTGCATTCACATCTGCCTCTATTTTCATATGCAATGCTCACTTTTCACAATCCAATCAACAACCAATGGATAAAATCATGGCTTACGTTTTTTTCTTGCTCTATATTTCACTCTGAAATACATCACAATACAGTAGTGAAGTCAGACAAATTCCATTTCATGCCAACTTAAAAGTCACTAGGCTACATAAGGTCATGTACACAAAACAGTGAATGACAATCAACTTGTCTCTTTGCAACATTTAAAAAGCAAAATTAAAAAATAAATGCAACATTCCTGTAGCTCAAACAGTAAAGCAGGGTGCTTGCAAAGGCAAGGTCATGGGTTTGATTCCAAGTGAATGTTGCATGTTGTATAAGATATTTGCTCAGAATGCATGAGGGTAGACAAAATTGTCTAAAGCTTATCAATTTATTGTCTACCCTCATTTTTATCACCCAAAACTGAAACAAATTGCTGAAAATTTACTCAGCCTCAAGCTATCCGAGATGTAGAGTTTGTTTGTGATGAATTTGTTTCTTTATAGCAACAAGTGATGAGTTTGTTTCGTCATGGGAACAGATTTGGAGAAATGTAGCATTCCATCACTTGCTCACCAATAGATTATCTGCAGTGAATGGGTGCCGTCAGAATGAGAGTCCAAACAGCTGATAAATACATGCAGCTTTTCACATCACGAGACATTAACTGATGGACTGGAGTGGTGTGGATTACTTGTGGATTATTGTGGTGTTGTTATCAGCTGTTTGGACTCTCATTCTGACGGCACCCATTCACTGCTGAGCATCCACTGGTGAGCAAGTATGTGTATGTGTATAAGATGTAATGATACATTTTTCCAAATCTGTACTGATGAAGAAACAAACACACCTACATCTTGGATGGCCTGAGGGTGAGTACATTTTGAACAAATTTTTCCTTTTTTGTGAACTATAATATATTGTGAATTACTATATATTGTTTTAAAACAAGAAACAGGCTACACTTCATGTCCCACATTAATGTGTGTCTAAACTGACAGCTGAATAATTCTCTACAGCTGAGAATTGTAAGTCAGATCAAGCCGCCGTAAGCCACTTTGAGGCTGTGGGTTAGATAACGCTTTCTGGTGAAGAACTGAAAACATGTCTACCAGGAGAGGAACAGGAACTTCCTTCTCCACGCGCTAATCTTCAGACACACGTCACTCCAGCTGCTGAGTTCAGCTGCAATAAAAGCACAGGCTGTTAATGAGAGCGGGTCAGTCCTGTTAGTCATTCGGTTTTACTAATATATGTACTGCCTGACACCAATTTATTCAGATATTCCATTCAGGGTGAGAGATGAAGCAGGAAGTTGAGAAGGTCAAGGCTGGATAAGCCTTTATTCATTAGTGGGATGATTCCTTATACAACATGTCACTGTACTGAATGAATCCTGTTCTGGTTAAAAGGAAAGTCACGAATATGCAGTTTTCTTGAACATTATGCAATGAATATTCAAGAAATTACTAGATGGAATTGATAATCGCTTAAGATTTGAGAATCTTAATATACAGTATATACAGTTTACACACAACCTCAAGAATTAGTTTCATGCAACTTTCATGCAATGTCATCATAATCTACATAGATGAATCACACGAAACCTGCCAAGAACATGTCAGTCATATTACTTTCTGCATAAAAATGCATGCATTTTGTGTCATTATTTTCATGACAATTAAGCACATTTTCCTCTTTAAGTTCTCATTATTACAAACACAATATATATTTAATGTATTAATACATCATTATAGTATGTATTATACTGCCAATAATTCTGGGGTCTCAATTCTTCTTCAATTCTTCTCAATAATTTGGGGTCCGTAAGATTTAAAAAAAAATTATTATTACTTTTATTCAGCAGAAATGCATTAAACTGATCGAAAAATTCATTTTTTTTTAACAAAATCAAATATAAAGTTTATTTGAAATTGTAAAAATATTTCACAGTATTACTGTTTTTACTGTATTTTTGATCAAATAAATACAGCCTTGGTGAGCTTATGAGACTTTAAAAAACGACCTCAAATGTTTGAACGTTGGAGTATATTGTGTATTACTGTATTACAATAATAAAAAATAAAATTTTGCATTAAATTAGTTCATAATTAATGAAATCATAAAAAACTAAAATAAAAAAATAGTTATTTAAAAAAACAATCAAAATAAAACACTTAATATTTTAACTTTTAATATTTTCAAAGATATAAATATGACTGTCAAGTGTCTGTATCTGTGTGTCTGAAATGTTGCAGGATCTATTCTCTTTTCTTTTCTTCTTCATTTACGTTCAAAGTTATTGAATCAGCTGTTGTTTTGGTGGTTTTTAGTGGACTTATGAAGCCAGTTCTTCTAGCTTTCACACAGGTGTCCAAGCAGAGGAACCACAGGTTTAGAAAATCACATTAACTTTCAACATGATCCACTAACCACAAACAAGCACAACATTTTTGTTTTTATGTTTTTGCATCTTTCTTTACAATAAATGACACTTGCTTTGACATTTAGCATCTTATGCAATGAGATTCAGACATTTTTAACTATCCAAATACTTTTTGGAGTCACTGTACATGAATAACACTTTTATAAATCACTCACAGACAGTGGTTGTTGTAGTCTGCAGGTTTACACTATGAACTATGAATTCAGATGTTACAGTTCTGGTCCCTGGTAAGTACATCTAGTGAACTTAAAAGTCACTGAGGGAAAACCTCATCGTGCCCTTGAGTACTGCACCTACTGACTCCAGAGGGACTGAACCCGCAGTCACTGTGCTGTAAACAAGCTTTTTTAATAGTTTATAGCTTTAAAGAGTGACTTTCTAACTTTATTTTCCTGTCTGACTCACTCTAGCTTTGAGTAACTTCTAGTACAGGACGATCAGGATGAAAAGATGGCGACCGTGCTCTTACCAGCGGGTCCTGATGGCTTGCGACCGTACACTCGAGAGTCTCTGGCGGCCATCGAGCAGAGGATCAGCGAAGAGCGGACCAAGAACACGAAGGATAACAAGGCAGACCCGGGGAACACGGAGAAACCCAAACCCCGCGCCGACCTGGAGGCCGGGAAGGTGCTGCCTCGTATCTTTGGCGACATCCTTGCAGGACTGGTCGGAGTCCCGCTGGAGGACATCGACCCTTTCTACTTCAAAAATCAGAGGGTGAGTCAGTGGCCTTCAGATGTTTTAGTGCATCTTAAAGGAGGAGTGTGTGCTGTAAATGAGGTCTAATGGATGTGAAGTTCATGCTTTTAGCTGATAATTAGCTGGTCCTTGAATAGACAAATGTATTTATATAAGTGCATGTAATGATTTTGTCTTGTAGCTGTGGAAAAATATTTTCTATTTTTTTCTGAATCGTCTACCTTGAAAGCACCCACCTGGTTCTTCTGTCCAATAGGAAAGAAAAATATCACAGTCTCTTTAATATCCCAGATGTTTCTCCCAGACCACAATGAGACAAACTGGAAAGCAAAAGACAGTTGCCTACTTGTCCTGTAAAACACAACCTAGTAATCTCATGTTTTAGAAGAGATCTCAACGTCTCAAACCGTTCTTAGATTAGCCAAGATAAAGTCTGCATCAAAAGTCGGAGATCTCACCATGAACTCATTTCTCATCAAATTTTTTCAAAAGTTTTCATATTTTTCCATTCTCAAAAAAGGCTGGTTGATTGGATTGAATGGCTCATTTTTAAAATTTTGTTCATTCAATAGTTTTCATCCACAACCCTTTACAGTGCAAAACATATGTTCTTACTGAGTATTTCTGTCTTATTTTCCAGTAAAAATATCCAAAAATTCTTAAATCAAAATACATTTACTGAATATACAAATGACACAAGTCTAGTTTTCTGAGAAATGCATCCAAATTAAGTGAAATTGTGCTTGAAACAAATGTCTGCCAATGGGGTAAGAAAAATAATCTTGTTTACCATTTGAATTAAGTTTATTTTTCTGACCCCATTGGCAGATATTTTACATTTTTAAAATGTTTTTCAAAAAAATATACTCAGCGAAAACTGTTTTCATTTGATCAAAAAATACAGTTAAAACAGTAATATTGTAAAATAATATCATAATTTTAAAACAACTGTTTTCTATTTGAATATATTTTAAAATGTAATTTATTCCTGTGAATCAAAGCTGAATTTTCAGCATCATTACTCCAGTCTTCAATGTCACATGATCCTTCAGAAATCATTCTGATATGCTGATTTGCTGCTCAAGAAACATTTCTGATTATTATCAATGTTGAAAACAGTTGTGCTGCTTCATATTTTTGTGGAAACTGTTAATTTTTTCCAGGATACTCTGATGAATAGAAGTTTCAAAATAACAACAATCATTTAAAAATAAATATCTTTACTGTCACTTTTAATCAATTTCTTAAAAAAAAATCACACTGACCCCAAACCTTTGAACGGTATTATATGTATCTATAACAGCAGATAAGTGACATTTCATCTGTCCAGATTGACTGTTTTCTCTTCTTTTGTCTCTTTTTACAGACCTTTATAGTACTAAACAAGGGAAAAGCCATCTTCCGCTTCAGTGCCACATCTGCGCTCTACATATTCAGTCCGTTTCACTGCATCAGAAGAATCGCCATAAGAATCCTAGTCCATTCATATCCTTCCACTGCCTCTTAGAAGAACATTTCTCTATGTGTTCATGTTTACTTGCTCGGATAATTACAGAGAGATTTGGTCTGTTTACAGCCGTGCTTCTGATTTGTGTGTAATAGCTTGCACAGATATCAGAATTTAAGACCGCAAGCTTCTCTAGAAACACAGCTGCACTGATTTCTTTTTTAATTTGCAAGGCATTTTATAAATCTGGTTTCCAAAAGCATCATTTTAAAAGCCAGGTATATTTTGACCTGGGCCAGTATGTAACCAACATACTGACTACAAAAAGGTACAAAAGCTGTCACTATGGCGGTACCTTTTCAAAAGGTACACCTTTTTACCCCTAAAGGGTGCAAATAAGTACCTTAAAGGTACATAACAAGTACCTAAAGTGTACATATTTGTACCTAAATGGTGTGTATTTGTACCTTTTGAAAAGGTATCGCCCCAGTGACAGCTTTTGTACCTTTTTTTTCTGAGAGTGCACCAAATGCAAGGAACTAGCAACCATCCACAACATCGTATCATTATTGTGACTTTTGCATGGGCAAACACCACTTATATTATCAGAAAATGTAGCAAAAAGTGGTTTGGGTTTTCCCTCTGAAACTAATCATTATTATCAAAAGGCATCAAAATCCAAAAATCTGGCCCAACAGCAAAATGATATCCAGCTGCTCACACTTTGAGGTGAATCTAAAATACTTACTATCAGAATTCTATTGGATTTGATCTCATTTTTGAAACAGCTCTATAATGTTCTTCTCTGGCATCGCCAACCAAATCCGCTGAGATTCCTCCTCTAAGTCCCCAAATGAAATAAGATCATGTGACAGCTGCACGTTACAGCGTGTCACATACACAGATGTTTTGAGTGTCTGCGGTCATAATGCACGCAGGTGTCTGGTCCTGTGGCAGCCGGTTCTGTGTTGAAACAATTAAAACCGATTTAGCAGAGAGAGGGACAGATATTTATTATAGACTGTATCAAAGTGTCACTCCATGTTACTGTCTTATTGCTTTACTAGAACACACTATTTTTATACTCCTTTAAACTCCGATGACATTTCAAAGTACGTTTTTTCGTAGTTTTTCCAAAATTAAACTCACCCATCATATATTAATTATTGACAAAATAATAATAAATAAAAAAGTTAACATTTTACTTGAAGCCTTTATACACAGTATAATGCATTATAAAATGTATTATTTTAATGCATTAATTATGCCCCTTATAATGCATGAAATGCAACTTGTTTTTTTTGTTTTTTTACAGTGCAACTTTATAACTTTAGAAATTATAATGCATTAAAACAAACAGTGGACAAACAACCAATTTCCAACATAACACGCAATCTCCAGACATTATAATAATGCATTTTAACACTGGTTACAATTATTTATGTCACAAAAAGTAAAATTTTTTTTCATGTGCTTTAAAGTCTTGCCGGTTAAACTTTTCATTCACGTGCTGTTCTGACATGCGCTTTTTCTGAGCGCGTACACTTGAAGCGCTCACACGCTAAAAAGCCTGTCAAACAGCACCTGGTTCCTGGACTAAGTTATCGGCATTTTAACACTGGTTACAATTATTTATGTCACAAAAAGTAAAAATTTTTTTCATGTGCTGTAAAGTCTTGCCGGTTAAACTTTTCATTCACGTGCTGTTCTGACATGCGCTTTTTCTGAGCGTACACTTGAAGCGCTCACACGCTAAAAAGCCTGTCAAACAGCGCCTGGTTCCTGGACTAAGTTATCGTTCGCGTCTGATTGCGTTAATACTGTCAAAAACACACAAGGTTTACATATAAACACAGTTGGTTATGTCTAAAGTGAAAGTAAACAGTTGAGAGTAAAACGGAAGTGTACCTGTATATTAGAGGCATGCAGCTCTTAAAGCGACAGCAGACTAATAGTACTAAACATGCTGCCGCTTGTCATTAAAGGGATAGTTCACCCCAAAATTAAAATTCTGTCATTATTTACTCAACCTCATGTTGTCTCAAACCTGTATTAATTTCTTCCTTGTGCTGAACACAATAGAAGTTATTTTGAAGAATGTGGGTAACCAAACAGTTGCTGGTCCCCATTGACTTGGGAGGGAAAAAGTAGTAGGAAAAAATGCTATGGAAGTCAATGGGGACCAGCAGCTGTTTGGTTACCCACATTCTTCAAAATAACTTTTACGTTCAACAAAAGAAAGAAACTAATTCAGGTTTAAAACAAAGTGAGTAAATGAAGACAGAAGTTCAATTTTTGGGTGAAAAAAATCACTCACTGCTCTTGACTGAAGAACTTTGATACAGTTGCTTTAATAAGAATAAATGTATAATTTATACATTGAAGTGTATATAGTGTTTTATTTTTTTATATTTGTTTATTCAATTTCTTGAATGCTACTGCTAAATACACCAACTGTACCTGAAAAATAAAGCACTGTTTGTTTTATTTGCATGTGTATTTGCAATGTGAATCTTTGTTCTTATTTTTTAATAACAAAGATAAAATAATGGCAAAGATTTTTAATCTTCGCCCACTTTGGCCTAAATGTCTGCCATTCTTTTTTATTTTATATTTTGTTACGTTGTCAGGCTTTGTTTTTAAAATAGGGAAATTAGTTTGGCTGTACTGCTCAGACAACTTGCAAAATAGTAAAACCAACATGACAAAGAATCGTGATAAAATTGTGATTTTCCTGAAAAAAATCGTGAAAAGATATTTTTGCCACATCGCCCACCCCTACTTTGTTTTATGTACAACTTAGAAAAATATTTTTTTACAATGTATATTTTCATGCTCTAAGCAATTTACAAACAAAAACTTTTCAAAAGCACAAATAACACGATGAGGTTGTCTTCTAAGTTACTGTTAATAGGAGCATTCATACTAAATTTTCCAGACATTAGCAAGACTTAGAGCATTTTCCACCACTATTGTAGAATGATCTACTTCTAGTTGAAACACTATAGTGTGCCGCAGCGTCTCCTCTGACTGGATGTTTATTATAAGCAGTTCAGATAGAGCCAGTGATATCTTGTGTTATCCCCAAATGCCACAGGCTCTGAAAATCCCCACACTGAGTCCATGTTCAGGCTCTATTAAAACCTCACATACAGAATACAGAAAACCGAGAAAAGGAACAGATGCTTGCCTATCACTGGGGTAAAATCCTTCCATATGTTCAGAAAGGATAAAGAGAAATGACATCATGAATATTGCAGGATAGCAGCTTCTGCAAAAGGTTGTTTAGACATGATGTAGAACTTAGATTACCAAAGTCCTCATTTACTGTGTAGTTCGATCGTAACTGTAACTTACTTCGGTGAGGGTCATCCGTAACTCTTGTCACAGGCACAGTCATTCTGAAATACAATAAATGGTGTCAGACATTTCCAGTTTTCCAATTCATGCTTAAAAACAAAGACATTTCAACTCTGAGGTTAATAGTGGTAAGTTACTTCTGCAGGGTTGGGCAAAATGAATTGCAAAGAAATTCAATCACACAACACAGAAATGTAATTTAAAATGTTTAAACAAAACATAATGTATATAATACTATACTATATTATAATATAATATATACCAGGTCTATAACACATTTGAGTAATTCATACTGAAAAATGCTGTAAAGTATGTACTGAAAAGATGTATTAAAACATAACAGTTACACAACATAGATGTTTAAAAATCCATTCCATTTTAATTCTGCTTCCTTCAATTCAAGTTCCAGTTACTATTCTGCATGCTGTTTGCCATCTTAATTTAATTTCAGTAATTTAACTGTAATTTTTAAGGCATTCTCGATTCAACTCAACCCTGAACTGCTGCTCATTTCCTTAACATGTTCACTTTGTTTAGCTTGTTCATCATGTGCACAATTTTGACAAACTGCTCCTTCATGGCTATGTCGGATCCTCCGCTGTGGACCAAATACCTAGAGTGAGCTATACCTTTATTCTGTTTTTAAATGTTTAAAAATATATTTCAAACTACTGTGAACATGATTTTACTACTACCATCACAACGGCATCATTTTGGTGATCTTTATATTTGTTCAGCTGCATATTTATTTGAATTTGTTTTGACCGCTAACCTGTTTGTACTGCAAAAATAAATGAATAAATATCCAAATTAAACTGTTTTGAAACAGTTCACAGTAAGCAGGTGAATTGGTAATAGGTGAGGAGATCATGTTTGGGTATAAAAAGAGCATCTCAGTCTTTGCAAGCAAAGCTCATCACTTTGTGCCAAATTTTATGAGAGAAGTGTCAAATAAATCAAAACTTCAGGGAATCCAGAGAAATCTCAATGTGTGTAGGACAAGGCAGGAAACCTCAGGTGAATGTGCATGACCTTTGAGCCCTCAGATGGCATTGCATAAGAAACCGTAATGCTGCTGTGTTAAATATAGCCTCATGTGCTCAGGAGTACTTCAGAAAACCTCTGTCACTTAACACAGTCTGCTGCTGCATCAAGAAGTGCAACTCGAATCTCTGATACTCTAGGAGAAATCTATACATCAATTCTATGCAGTGATGTCGCGGGGTTCTCTGGGCCCGAGCTCATCTTAGATAGTCAAAAAGACAGTGGAAATGTGTGCTGTGGTCAGTTGAGTCCATATTTTAACTTGTTTCTGGGAAAAATGGACGTCGAGTTCTCAGTCCCAAAGACCATCGGGACCATCCAGACTTTCACCAGCGACAGATGCAAAAGCAAACGTTTGTCATGGTATATGGGTGCATCAGTGCAAACAGCATAGGTGACTGGAATATGTGCGAAGGTACCATTGACATGGAGGCATATATTGGAATTGTAAGGAGGCATATATTGCCATCGAGATGACATCTTTCATGGGATGTCCATGGTTATAAGATCAAGACCAGGTCTCATTCTGCATGTGCTACAACAGCGTAGTTTCGTAGACACAGAGTGAATGTGCTAGACTGGCGTGCCTGCAGTCCAGATCTGTCTCCCATTGAAAATGTATGACCAGTCATGAAAAGGAAAATCAGACAACGACTATCACAGACTGCTGAGCATCTGAAGTCTTGTATCAAGCGAGATTGGACAAAAATATTGCTTGCAAAACTTAAACAATAAGTATCCTAAACTCCCCAAAAATTAAACATTGTAACTAAAGGGAAAGTTGATGTGACACAGTGTTAAACGTGCCTCTGTCCCATCTTTTTTGGAGTGTGTTGCAGCCATCAAAATCAAATTTTGTTTATATTTACAAAATAAAATTAAGTTGGCCAGTGAAAACATTGGGAACATTTTCTTTGTACTTTAGTCAGTTAAATAAAGTCGAAAAAGAATGAACAAATAACATATTCTTGATTTTATGGCATTTCCCAAATGTCCCAACTGTTCTGGAATTGGGGTTGTATAAAAAAAATATAATCATCATTTTGGTGATCTCTAGATGATGTCTGTACATATTCTTATTTGTTCACCATTTTAAACTCTAAAAAAGTATTTAAAGAATTTGCACTCATTCTTTGTTAGTTTTAAATAAAACTCATCAGTCATACCTTAATTATTGAAAAATAATAATGAAATTAATACTAAAAATAAAATACTTTACTAATTAATTAATATATTGGCATTTCAAATATTTAATTAATTATAATTTTGGTGATCTCTAAGAGATCTGTATATTGATATTTGTTCACTGTTTTAACTCTAAAAACAGTTTCATATTTAATTTCAAGAATTTGCATGCATTTTAACGTCAACCTGTTCACAACCCATTTTACTTCCAAAATGATGCATTTTTGAGTGAAATAGATATTTAGTAGGAAATAAGTGTGCATTAATTTGATTTCATGTTGAATTTAATGCACAAGAATATAACATTAGCATTTATAAGTGCTTCAGAATGTGTACTGAAATGCTAAAAAGAGTTTTTGTCTTAATTTAATGCTTTGCTAAGGTCCTGATAACCGCATTGGTAAGAATCATGTCTCCAGCATTCTGCCTGCAGCATCAGGAATGCCACATTCCCATGATGTCACTTCCTGTTATGTTCTGAAGAGCTATAACATTACAGCGCATTGACACAGGAGCGTGACAGTGTTCAATTTAAGCTAACGCTGCATAGCGCAGGTTTCCAGTGTCTAAGCCGTAACCTAGATTGTAACAGATGACCATAGAGTTTCCATATTTACTGATTATACCTCTAGATGCCCTAACGATGACCCAGCTGCAATAAAACATCATATGCATGCATGAGATCGATTTCTAAGAGATTGAATCTGAGCATGCAGCATGTTAACGATTCACCACTTGCATCAAAATAATCAATGAACTAATTTTATGCATGTTTCATTATGTTTATTTACAAGAAGTCCACTTAGTAGTGGCTAGTAACATAACTCAAATGTAAATAGTGGATGTTTCTTTTATATTCCCGCAGGTATACATTCACTGGCATTTACACATTTGAGTCTGTAATAAAGATCTTGGCCAGAGGGTTTTGCGTAGAGCCCTTCACCTTCCTCCGAGACCCATGGAACTGGCTGGATTTCAGTGTCATCGTCATGGCGTGAGTTTGATATTTGGTTTTATTAACCCTATAAAGCCTACTGTATCATATTTGATATGTAAATTTCTAAAACCTTGAAATGATCATACACAATGTCGTATACAATCTACTACATGCCTTCTGTCCTCTGATCGATTGTTTATGCTTTTTTAGCAAGTAAAAGGCCTTTTAGTATCATTCCAAAAAATGTCCACCTTCAGCTTATGCTTCACGTGTCTTTATGTTGAGAAATCTTTATCATTGCATTATATGTTTTGATCATAAAACTAAGCATTTAAATATCTTATTAAGACATATTATTGGGAGCTATAGAGAGACAACTGCATGAATAAAATGCAATGTTTATGCATTTTATGTAAGTTTTACTCACCCTCATATCAGTCCAAAACTGTATGACTTTCTTTCTTCCCTGGAACATAAAAGTAGAAATTTAGCTTATTGTTCATGCTGCACTTTTAAATCTAACAAAAGTGGACAGTGACTTATACTATCATGCTTCATAAATGACAAAACAACACCAGAAATGATGATGATAGTAGTTCATATGACTTAATTGTCACATTTCAAGTCATATGATTTCTTTGTGTGAACAACAGAAATTTAAGTTGTTATTCACTGAAACGTTTGATCTCAATGGATCTTGTGCATATTCAAATTTGCTATGTGTAAATATAATTTAACGGAAATATGAACTAGGGCTTAGAAACAAAAACGAGCTGTTCTTTAAGTAAATATCAGCAGATCACATTCCCATGAGATATGGTCATTTATGGAGCTGTCCATGGTGCTGAACACCAACCCAAGGAGACCCGAGACTGGAGTTGAGTGTGAATAGAAAAAGAGAGGAATCAAGGAAGATGTAAATCAAGGGATGCGGGTATCCAGATCCGGATTTGTCAGGTGACCTAAATATCCAGCATTACAGCTCCACCAATCAGAGGAGTGGATTAACTGAAAGAGAGAGACAGAGAGACAGACTACTGCTGGATACTGTGGGGAGATGGAGGTGGCGTATAAAGTTTTTAAAAGAATGTTCTGGTTTCAGTACAATTTAAGCTGTATGTACAGCATATGTGAAATGTGATTAACACAGGAAATAATTTGAACAAAAAGCACTTATGGGGTCTATGGGGTAAAGCAGTGAGGTGAAACAATAAATTACACAGTTTCAAAAATATAGCCACAACACTAAAACATTACATGTTAACATGAAACTAGTGTGTTAAATCGCTTACTTACCTTGTCTGTGTAAAGTTATATCACGTCATGACTAAAGAAGGTATTTACATTAATTTACACATGATATGCATAAGGATATCAGAAAGGGAATGTTTTTCCACACACAGGAACAAGGTGGTTAACACAAAACTAGACCGGTGTTATTTTAGTTTTATTAATATACTATATTATGTATTATAATATATACTATATATTAATAATATATAACATATTATAGTTTTCATTCATATTTTGAAATAGATATTTTTTTAAATATATTTTTATATTTTGAGTTTTAATTTTAATTTTGGCTTTATTTATTAGTAATTTTGTTATGTGCATATGTATCAGTTTTTGTTCTTTTAAATATTTCTATTTATTTTTTTAATTTCAGTTTTTCAACTCAAACTTATTTCAGTTAGGTGCTCAGACAACATTTGCATATTGTTCAATTAATAAAATTAAAAAAAAAGTTTTAGGCCTAGACATGTAGTCCTATAGGTAAAAAGGCAACTGGTAAATGCTATAACTCAATTAGCACACATTTTATAAGAATTAATCTCTAATATATTAATATGCACTTTAAGAAATACAGAAGCGGCACATTTTTGCATTTACACCCTTTGACCCTTATTTTAAAGAGCTGAGCTCTTTTGGAGAATGACTGATGTCTTTTTCTTTCCAGGTATGTGACAGAGTTTGTGGACCTCGGCAACGTATCAGCATTACGGACGTTCAGAGTTCTGCGTGCTCTAAAAACTATATCAGTGATCCCAGGTGAGGGACACGTTCAGCCCCACTATCTGCTTAACTTTCATACAGGCACTAGAAAGCCAATTAATTTATTTATTTGAATGTAACAATTGTTTTTTTATTTCTTCAGGTTTAAAGACCATTGTCAGTGCTCTCATCCAATCGGTTAAAAAGCTTGCGGACGTGATGATCCTCACTGTTTTCTGTCTCAGTGTCTTCGCTCTGATTGGACTACAGCTCTTTATGGGAATCCTACGACAGAAGTGTGTTCGTAGCCCCGCCCACTGCATGAACTCCACCTACCCCGGCAACGGGAGCTTCGTTTGTAACAATAAGACCTGGCTGTCCATCAAGGACTTCTTAACTAATGAAGGTTCAGCCGATTTTTATTGGATATAATGCTTCATATGCATGGCAAACGTTAACTCTACTGTAAACGTTGATGTCACATGGTAGGGGTGTAATGGTTCATTTGTTTTCTCAATGCAATTAAAAATCCATTCTTACCTAAACCGCATCGCTGCTCATTTGCATTAAGTTGAGCTTAAATTTGTCTAATCACTAACAGTTGCAGTGGCACATGTCGGTGTTATTTTTGTATCATTCATATACTATTATAGTATTTGTTAATATTTTGAATGATATTTTATTTCTATATTTTGTTTAACCTTAATTTTAGTTAATTTTGTTGTGCATTTTTGTTATTTTTTATAATGTCTATATAGTATTTATTAATTTTAGTTTATTTAGTTTTAATTATTGTAGTACTTCAATTCAAACTAAGCGAAAATTTGAATTTTCATTGCCTTGTGTTGGCAACTAGATGAAACGACACAAGTTTAAGTTGTTTTATTTAATTTCAGTTAATGTCTATTTTATTTTAAGTAACATATTTTGTATATGTTTTTAGTTTTAGCTAATGATAATAACTCTGGCTCGTGCTGCTGGAAATCAACAGATTAAATGTGAACCGTCTATATGTGACACATTATGGAACATCTTAAGAACCCTATCAATACAATTTAAAAAGCTAAAATGCTCACTAAATCAAATCAGTGTGCTGAATTGCGTACTGAATCAAATTAAACCATTCTGAATTGACAAAACAAATCACTTTTGCACTGAACTGAAAACCAATGAATCGTGAATCACATTGATTTGCTGTCACACCCCTGCATTATAATGTTGAACAAGGTTCAGTGATCGGCGCTGAAAACAAATCAATGAAACTCACCAAGATAACGTTTGTCAGTCAGTATTAGATCAACATTACAGAGGTCAGCGTGGTTCTGCTAAGCTTAGTGGCTTCACTAGAGACGTTTAAAATACTAATGTACACTGTACAAACTGAACAGACATTCAAAGCACTGTTATTTTAGTATACTAAAGTTTTTGTTAATATTTTGAATTACATTTTATCTTCATATCTTCTGTTTTCATTTTAATTTTAGTTCAAGTTTTAACAATTTTGTTGTGTTTTTGTCATTTTTATTAGTTTTTTTTAACATGTCTTTAAAGTTTTATTAAGTTTTAGTTTTTAGTTATTTTAGTACTTTAGTTTAAACTAAATGAAAATGAGAAATTTTGCATTGGCAACTAGTAGAAATTAAATAAGTTAATAATAATAATAACAATAATACTTATAATACTTATTAATTAATTATAAATACAAATTATAATTATTAATAAAATAATTATATTTAAATAATGATAATAATAATAACATTGTTATATTTTATTTTATTTTAGTTAATGTTTATTTCAAATAACGAAAATGTTTTTTTTTTTTCTGGTTTCAGTTTTAGTTAACAATAACAACCCTGATTCGAAGTGTCATTGATTCAAAGGTCTCTGACGTGTCTTGCAAAACTCACTGAATTTTATTTGCTCTTGTTTCCTTAGACAATTTCTACAAAATTGAAGGATCCAAGGATGCCTTAATATGCGGATACAGCAGCGATGCTGGGTAAGTAATCTCACTTATTACATTGAGCACATCCAACATGGCTTTAGAGTGTGAATTTGTGAATATAACATTTCTAATTCATCATTTCTGTACTTGTGACCATGCAGATCTATCTGCAGACAATGCTTGCTTCAGCTCGGCCTTATGTAGATAATCACTCACTGAGCTCATCCAGCCCATTGTCATTAATATGAAATGAAACACAGCCATAGTGCAGCTATAATTTCCATAAATGCTAAAAGGGATTATGGTTTATCTGAGAACACACAGCGTCGTCTCTGCATGTGAGGACACAGAGCGGTCAGCATGGTGACATGTGGCATATAATCGGAGGTCTGTGATAGTTAACCACAGTCTCTCACGATATGACTAAATGAGCAGCTGTCATTAGGAGAGCATGCTTTAAAGCCCTATTATAATGAAAACAAAAAATCGAATTGTCACTATCACCGGTCCACTAGCGGGCATTCCACCCCAGACTGTTTCTGCCTCAGGAACTACATGTCCCATAATCCTTTGCCCAGTCTCGTCAGCACTCATTGTTTGCACCTGTGTCTCATTAGCATTAGCTCACCCAATAAAAGCCCGGTTCTCTCTGTTATTCTTTGCTAAGTCTTGTATGCAAAACACACCACAAATGACTAAAACCTTAAAGGGGTCATATGATGCGATTTCAATTTTTCCTTTCTCTTTGGAGTGTTACAAGCTCTTGGTGCATAAAGAAGATCTGTAAAGTTGCAAAGACTAAAGTTTCAAATCCAAAGAGATATTCTTTATAAAAGTTAAGAGTCAACCACGCCTACCTAAAATGGCTTGTTCTAACACGCCCCCACATGTCTACGTCGCGATGTGGGAAGATTTGCATAACGCCGCCCAAATGTTCACGCAAAGAAAGAAGGCGTAACTTTGATTCTCGCTGTAGTATTGTTGCTGTCGCCGCCATGTCGTGAAGGTGCTGACAAAATAATGTTCTTTTTAGCAGCATCATATGACCCCTTTAACTACAAATGAAAATATATATTTTTTATAAAAATAAATGTAATTGAAAATATTGAATTCCTCAATCAAAAAGAATAATAGTGTATCAGTGATACTAAAATAACACTGCCCTGATGATCAAATAAATCACAGCATTTACACTCATCAGAGTGAATTAACCTATTGTCTCTGCATTATACATTGCAAGAAAAAGTATACAAACATCAAAAAATTGCATCTGTTACAGAGGACGCTCCCGTACCGCCTCCTCCGCACCACCAGAGGGAACTGTCCCCTGAATATTAGCGATCTCCCATCTCGCCTGGTTCACGATTCTGCCGCTGCCTTGTCTCTACTGTTCTGCCTTGCCGGTATTTGACCCTGTATTGTCTGACGATTCCTAATAAACTGCAAATGGATCCAACCCCTTCTGATGTGTCACAACAGCATCATTGCTTTTAAGAAACCCTAATAAAATAAAATAAAAAAAGGAGATATTTTAGGATCTGTTGCTAGAAGGTTTACCCAAAATGCACTATTAATCTAAACCCACTGTGTTAGTCCTCTCATACAGAGCTCAAACCAATCCTCATGTGTCATCTTAAAAGGGTCACCAGTCCAGTGCAGTCTAGTAACCACTAACCTCTAAGCTAATAAACCTGTAGTGGTTCTCCTATGGGAAAGAGGCAAGAGATTATGATGAACTCTCCTAAACATCTCAGAGTGCATTGATGCATTGAGGATTACTATTGTGTGCAAGACATGACATGAACCATTCCTCAAATCATGTTTCTTGTTGAGGAGAGGTGTGCTGTGTGATCAGACTTATGATTTCTACCTGATGCATGGAAAATAAAAAAACAGGTGAAAATATACAGACTTACATTAAAGGAGAGGCCCAAGCCATATATAGAGACCTGAATATCATAGAGACTCGAGACTTCTGATCTGAGGGTCGTTAGTAACCAACCCAACCAATTTCTCAGAAAACAAGACTTCAGTTTGCATCTCAAGTAAATGTATCTTGATTTAAGGATGTTTAGATATTTGTATTGGAACACAAAACAAAACTAGGAAGA
>NW_015664206.1:132649-138287 GCF_001515625.1 Sinocyclocheilus rhinocerous | reverse complement strand
TATTTTATTTATTTATTTATTTTTTTTGCAGTGCATGCAATATTTAATGCCATGACTTTATTGAATTTAAGACTTTCTGCTCCGATTTAAGACCTTAATTTGTGGAAAGATGAATTAAGACTTGAGACATTTTTAACACCCAAATATTAAAAAATGATGATTATGATACCCATGTTTGTTAATGTGAAATTCTGCACTGTTAGGGTTAAGATTATTAATGATTTTAAACCATAACAGCCATTTAAAAAATAAACCAAAAACAGAATAATTGACAGAAGAATGTTATAAATTGCAAGATGCAATTTCATTGCATTTAACTCGAGAATTTAACTAATTTACTGGCTGAATTAAAGGTCAAACTACTGAATAACTTTTAGTCAACATGTACAAAGTGCAAGCTTTCATTATTTATCAAATAGGCCAATTGATGGATCATGGAAGGTTTGTGAAGAAATTTCATGCTCCCTTGTAAAAGTATTTATTTATTTATTTTTTTTAAAATACAAAAATACAGTAATTTATTTTGATACTTGGTATGGCTGCTGTATTTTGTAGTTTATTTTGATACACTTAAAATTAAGGTATTTGGTATTTTATTTTAAAATACATTTTGATGTATCTTTGCCCAACCCTGCCTATACTGCTGTGCTGGTGTGCATCCAGCAACGAGAGGATAAGATCGCTGTTTTTGAAGTAAACTCACTCTAAAAAGAGAAACGTGCATACACGCAACTTTCATCTCTCGCTCCCTCCCTCTCTCTCTTTTTAGGGTTTAGCGATTTATAATTATTGGGGGTACTAGCCCTCCTCAATGTCTATGGTGGTTATTATCGCCCAGATCAGACATGAAAATATGCTGTGGCACTATCGTGCAGTCTGTAATGATATGACGTTAGTAAACTTTAGCGATTTTTTGCAAACATTTCTTTGAGTAACATGACCGTAAATATGAACTCACGATTGAAAGTAACAAAACAAATGATTACTTTTCTCTTTAATTTTATTTAAGATTAATAAAATTAATCTTTATTAATGCCAAAATTGCTTACATTTATGTGTCTTTTTGTTCGCTCGGGCAGCCATGTTGCCGCTGAAGCCGGTTTACGCTGAGATAATTCATCCCCCTTCGTTTTAAGTGTGGTCCTGAAAAATCTTCGTTTGAAGGGCTATCTGGCCCTTCCCCTACCCCTCCAACCAAAAGAGAATCGAGACACCCCTACCCCTTCACGTGAACACGCGAAACAGAGGGGTAGGGGAAAGGGGAAGGGCTAAGGGGTATAATTGGGATTGGGTTTTAGCATTGGGTTTTGTAATTACTTGAGATTATTCAAAGTTTCACTTGCCTTAGTAACTACGAACCTCATCCTATGAGCCTTTATAACTAACATCAACCTCACCCAGTAAGAAGAAACAATGATCTGTATTTTGAGTCTGTCTGTAAGGTGGGTTTAACACTTTGCTCTCCTCAGCTCAAGGCACACATCCCAAAGAGGATTTCCCCCTCTACATTCACATCTGATCCCTCCTAAGCCCTTTTGTTGGTTTGTTAATGGCTGTTTTTACGACAACAGAACATTGGGGATTTGCATTGCTCTTTTTCTCTCTCTCTCTCTCTCTTTCTGTCTTAGAAACAGAGAATGACATGTAATGAGATACAGACAGAAAACACCCTAACATTAGATGCACTAAAATTAGACCAATTTATTACTCTTGGAATGGAATTAGAGTAATATTGTGCAAAGACAGCTTATTTATACGACTTAAATTCATTTGGAATTTCTGTTGTAAAATCATTTCTTTGCAAATTGGGGACGAATAAAAAATGCAGTCAAAATGCCACTATATAATGTATTTTTTGGAAACAAGTCGAAATGGATAAAAACGGCATTATTGATCAAAAAAGACGCATCGTGTATAAGTCACATTTTCAACAAGGTACGTTCTCAGAACTTTGGCAAGGTTCTCTCAAACGTATTAATAAATGTTCTTCCGGTAATTATAACTTAATGTTCGTTCTCAAATGTTCTCAAAATGTTAGCACAAAGACGTTATTTATACATAGTTCATGGAACGTTTTATTTCTGAAACGTTCATCTAATGTTTTTTTTTTTTATGTTACCACTTGCTGTAGAACGTTCAGAGGACATTCCCCAAAAAAAAAGTTCCCAGAATGTTTGCCAAATTAAAAATTTAAATGGAATATTCTCTTAACATAACAAAAAAAAAAACATTTAAAAAAGTTCATTTCCCCTCAATCCATAATGAATCCTTTAAATTTAATGGTATTCAGAACAAAACAGAAATGAAAATAGCATTAAAAAAAACATAGTGACATTCAATATAAACAACATTTATTATAAACAACAACCCTAAACAAATGTATTTGGCAGCAGCTAGTGTTAGATGCTATTTACACTAAGTGAAAACAGCATATTTTCTTAGCAACAGATGCTATTTACACTAAGTGCAAATAGAAATGGATTCTATTTACACTATGTAAAAACAGCAGCATGTTCTTTGCAATAAGTGTAAATAGATGCTATTTATACTCAGTGGAAAAAATGGCAGATATTTGCACATTAGAATTGTAGTATACTATAAATCAGTATGCAGTAATAACATACTGAGTGTAACTTATCATATTCATTAAAATTATTCATAATGGATGCCACATTATATTGGGACAATAAAGCCCTCCGTACCCCTAACCAATAAACACTTTATTATTTCCACTTTTCGAATATTTCCTTATTTTTTATTGAAAATAAATGTCTTTTCAATTTGATATGTGATGGGAAAAGAGAGAAGAACGAGTTCGGCAAAAGGCGGATTCGAAATCGGGTAGATCACGTCAAAAATTACTCCCACGCACCTTACGTTCCTGTTGCTTGACACAGACCTGTTGTAATGTTGTCTGTTCCAACCAGACATTGGTGGGCGGGGCTAGTGTAAATAGCCAACAAGACGGGCTATTTGTACTTTCAAATAAACTTGGGCTCACGTACCTCGATCATTCGGTACAAATCCAAATGTGTGTGCTTATATGGCTCAGGTCTCTTCATGTGCCATATGTCTGTGAGATTTGTTTGGTTGTTTTATAGTGTACCCAGTGAAAATCATAAGCCTGCTTTCTTATAAAATACATAATAATAGCACACCTGTGTCTGTGCCACAGATTATGTTTAACAGAAACACAAATATATGTGTGATTAGCCTGCTGTCAAGTGCTCGCATACGTGCTAAATTCTTCAGCAGTTGATATGAAAGGTCAGCACTTACATGTGAGCGGGCTGAACCCGAGAGACACTCTTATTACCATCACCTCCAGGACACGGTTACTATAGAGACCTGAGTACCTCCGTCCTCATGGCAACCTCAATCCCGACTAATGCACGGATTTAACCTGCTAACTCACGCTGAACTGGACCAGACCTACAGGAAAGAGGAAAAAAGTAGAAATGAGATCTCATTAATCATTCAGTTGTTTCTCCTGGTTCTTAGATGCGAGAACGATTTGAAATATCTAAAATCTTCATCATTAAATCTCCACTAAAACTAAAGTTTCAGAAGAGATCTCAAAAATGACTCAAACTGTGCTCAGATTTGCCAAGATACATCAAAAACAGGGATCTCAGTATCTTACAGTAAATGTTTATTGCTCAAAAAAATGCTCTTATATAGCTCATGAGACTTCATCATTTGAGCATCAACTTTGTTTAGTGTATAAAATTATGCATACACTACTGTTCAAATGTTTGGGGTGTTTTTTTTTTAATTTAAACAAATGAACACTTTTATTCAACAAGGACACATTAAATTGATCAAAAGTGACAGTGAAGACATTTATGATGTTACAAAAGATTTCTGTTTCAAACACATGCTGTTTGTTTTTTGACTTTCTAGTCACCAAAAAAACCTGAAAAATATGTATTATGGTTTACACAAACATATGAAGAAGCGCAACTGTTTTCAACATTGGTAATAATCAGAAATGTATCTTGAGCAGCAAATCAGCATATTAGAATGATTTCTGAAGGATCATGTGACACTGAAGACTGGAGTAATGATGCTGAAAATTCAGCTTTACATAACAGGAATAAATTACATTTTACAATATATTCCAATAGAAAATAGTTTTTTAAATTGTAATAATTTTTCACAATATTACTGTTTTTACTGTTTTTTTTAAAATAAATGCAGCTTTGTTTCAAAACCATGAAAAAATGCACTGACCCCAAACTTTTAACTAGTAGCGCATAAAGATATTCACGTATACAATTGTCAACAATTCTCTCATTAGTGCCTTTTAAGAGAATTTTAGGAGAATCATCTAAAATAACGTTCTAGATTTCTACTCCTGTCTATGACACGCAGGTTTTATCGCTACAGAGTGGTATTGTACTGCACTGTATTATATAAACCTGTGTGTGTTTGAACACATTGTTAGGGAGATCATGGTTGCGCGTTCTCTCTCTCTCTTTCTACCTTTGGGCGAGAGATTTACAGATGGCCTCGTTTTGCGGCTCTGCTGTCCAGCTGTTGGCAGTTCCATTACTAAATGATCCCTCTGTCAGATTGACATGCGTCTGGCCTCTGCTTGGCCTGTCACTCAAACTTAATGTCACCATGGTAACAGAGAGAAAGAGAGGATGGACTGAGGATGGAAGGAAAAAAATTAACTGCAACCCGATACCCATCTGTTTACTTATAATCTTCCTTTTGGGCCTCAACGCATGTGACTGCTGTGCTACTTTACTGGAACTGAGCTGGTTTTCTCTATATTTGAATATGCTATAAAATATATGCACAACCATTCGGACGTTTGGAATCACTATATTAGCAATGACACATTAAAATGAATTGATAAAAATTATATTTAAAATAAATGCTGTTCTTTTGAATGTTCTATTCATCAAAAAATCCTGAAAAAGAAAATGTATCAGAGTTTCCACAAAAATATGAAGCATTGATAATAATATTAAGAAATGTTTCTTGAGTAGCAAATCAGCACATTAGAATGATTTCTGAAGGATCATGTGACACTGAAGACTGGAGTAATGATGCTGAAAATTCAGCGTGGCATCACTGGAATAAATTTACAATATATTAGAACAGAAAATAGTTACTTTAAACTGAAATAATATTTCATAATATTACAAATTTTACTGTATTTTTGGTCAAAGAAATGAAGTCTTGGTGAGCATAAAATACTTCTTTCAAATACATAAAATCTTACGGATCCCAAACTTTTGAAAAGTAGTTCATATTACTTAAAATTGTCTTTCAAATATTTAAACATCATGGTAGTATTTGTTATACTGACTTTAAACTATGCCAATTCAAGTAAAAAATAATTTCCATTTTCATACGTAATACAGTAAAAAAAATATTCTACATTAATGACAAGTTATTAGAAATCACTTTTTTGTAGAATAAAGTCAAAAATGAAAACATGCCAATTCAAGTATTTTCATATGTAATACAGTAAAAAAATATTCTACATTAATGACAAGTTCTTAGAAATCACTTTTTTGTAGCTAAAGTCAAAAATGAAAACATGCCAATTCAAGTATTTTCATATGTAATTAGGGCTGCACGATAAATCGCATGCGATATTTAACGCGCATCTTGTCAGTAA
>NW_015664206.1:124737-131296 GCF_001515625.1 Sinocyclocheilus rhinocerous | reverse complement strand
GAGCAGCATTAACTACACAGAGCCGTTGTTCACCGACAAGCTGCGCAAAACATCCGCAAAATATGATCGTGGTTTTGCGCAGCTTGTCAGGTGATGGAGATTTACCGCTGATTAAAGAACCGGCTTTACTGACAAGATGCGCGTTAAATATCGCATGCGATTTATCGTGCAGCCCTATATGTAATACAGTAAAAAAATATTCTACATTAATGACAAGTTCTTAGAAATCACTTTTTTGTAGCTAAAGTCAAAAATGAAAACATGCCAATTCAAGTAAGAAAAAAATATTTCCATTTTCATACGTAATACAGTAAAAAAATATTCTACATTAATGACAAGTTATTAGAAAGCACTTTTTTGTTGCTAAAGTCAAAAATGAAAACATGCCAATTCAAGTAAGAAAAAAATATTTCCATTTTCATACGTAATACAGTAAAAAAATATTCTACATTAATGACAAGTTATTAGAAATCACTTTTTGTAGCTAAAGTCAAAAATGAAAACATGTCAATTCAAGTATTTTCATTCGTAATACAGTAAAAAAATATTCTACAATAATGACAAGTTATTTGAAATCACTTTTTTGTAGCTAAAGTCAAAAATGAAAACAAACTTAAAAAGAAAATTAGAAAATTTGGGGGTTGGAATGAGGCCTGAACTTGCTTTTGCCACATTCGCCCATGTTTCTATTCTATATGCTCCTTTGACTCACATTGTCATTCCTGCTGTTAAATACCTTCATGTTTCCTCCATTCACAGGAAGTGCCCTGATGGGTTTGACTGTTTAAACACAGGTCGTAATCCAAACTACGGCTACACAAGCTTTGACACCTTTGGCTGGGCCTTCCTGGCTCTCTTCAGACTAATGACACAAGACTACTGGGAAAACCTCTACCATCAGGTACAAGCCGTGACACTGAAGGAATAATCATCTGTTATCTAAATATTATTACAAACATCTCTTCTTCCTCTCCATGACAGACTTTACGGTCAGCAGGGAAGACCTACATGATTTTCTTTGTGCTGGTGATATTTCTGGGTTCGTTCTACCTAGTGAACTTGATCCTGGCTGTGGTGGCCATGGCGTATGAGGAGCAAAACCAGGCGACCATTGCAGAGGCCTGGGCAAAAGAAAGAGAGTTTCAGCTGGCGATGGAACAGCTACGCAAGGAACAGAGGGTAATTTGACAACTAGCAGTCTGAAATAAGTACCAAAGTAGTACCAAATACAATTGTATTTTGCCTTTCCTTTTACGGCTGTCAATTCCCAGTGGATAAAATCAAGTAAAATGGATTGCGAACGTCATTTCATGTTGATTTTGAATACAAATTAAAATAATGAAATGCTCTTTTCCCAGCGCCTACCTAAAATGTGTTGCTTTACACTGCAGGAAACATGTATAGTACTGTAGGAAAATACACAATTATTATAGAATTATTATACTCATTGCATTTAATTTCAATGGCAAATTCAGCTCAAGCACATCTGATTTTTCTGTTCTCGTTGGTATTAGGCATTATCAAAACAGTGCAGAAAGGAGGCTGAGATGGCCCTGGCAGCGGATTTATCTCCATCACCTTTCTCACGGAAAGACTCGGTGAAATGCCGAAGTAGAACGAGATCCCACAGAACGCTTTCAGAGGAGATTGAGGACAACTCTTTGCCAAAATTTGACCCATTTGATGACAAAGTCAGTACTCTTTCATAACTGTATTATTTATATTTGGCTTTAAGGCACACACAGTAATTTTTCCTGTCTAAAATAAGTTGTCGTCTAAAATGTTTTTATAAAAAAAAAAAGACTGAAAAATGAAAAAATACATAAAAATGATTTTAAAGACTTATTGTAAACTGTGTGTGTATAAAACCAAATACAAATTTTAAGATAAAATATATCACATTCTCTAAAAAAAACAAAATTAAAAGAAAGAAAGAAAGAAAGAAAAAATGGTTGCTTCTGTCTTCAATATTGTAGTATCATTGATATACTATAATAGTTTTCGTTAATATTTTGAATTAGGTTTTATTATCAAATTTTCTGTCTTCCCTTTAATTTTAATTAATTTTAGTTTTATCAATTTTGTTGCGTTTATGTCATTTTTATAAATTACTCGTTCATTTTATATATCTATATAGTATTTTTAAAAATGTTATTTGTTTATTTTAATACTTCAACTTAAACCTTGTCAACTAACTGAAATAAATTTGTTTACTTTTTATATTTTATTTTAGTTCATGCTTATTATGAGTTTAGTTTTAGTTAACGATAATACCACTGCTGTCTTGTTAAATGAGTATCTTGTCTTTCTTATATACCTTCTAATCTCTCTTTCAAACTCCTGTCCTCCAGCCAGCTCACCCTCTCCTAGCCACTCTCTCCTCCCATCCTCTGAGCACCCGTCGCGGAAGCCAACTCAGCATCTTTACCTTCCGGCCACACAACAGTTCAGAGGCCGACTTTGCAGACGACGAACACAGCATCCATGATGATGGACGGAGCCGAGTGGGTTCCATGGCTATACCATGGAACAAGCGTCGTACGGGTAGCATCAAGAGTCATTCGTCACAGGTGTTCATGCCCACCCTCACCCTTAACGGCAGACTAAACCTTCCTCTGGACCAGAACGGCATCACCAGCATCGGCCCACATACCCCGACCGCTGCTCCAGCATTCAGCATGGAAAAGGTCTGGGAGGATATGGTATGGTCTTACCCATTACACCTAGTTTATATAATAATAAAAAAAAAGTCATTTACTCACCCTCATGTTCCTGGAATCCTATGTTTGTCCTTCATATAACACAAAAGTAGTTATCAAGAAGAATGTCCAAGCAAATCTTTTAGCTTCCATCTTATGGAAAAGAGTTGAGGATGGAGTTGAAGAGTTGAGTGAGAGAAATGTTGATAGAATAATAATAAATAATAATAAGAATAATAAGAATTTGATATGGAAACATTAATAAAAAATTGACTATTTTAAAGGTGGGGTAAGCGATTTTCCAAAAATGCTTTAGAAAACTGATTCGGGACGACTAGCAAAACAAACTTGTAGCCAATCAGCAGTAAGGGGCGTGTCTACTCATGATGTGGAGGAGAGAGCGTTCAGTGCACGGGACGGACATTAGAGAGCCGAGCGACCGTACTGTAAGACTTGGCAACACTGGAAGGTCCTGGCAGATCGCAGGCCGGATTTTCGCAGAAAAAAGGGTTCAGTGAATAAATGCACACACTGGAAAAACTGCTACATATAACGACTTTCTACTTGGGGACCTTGATATAAATGTAGCGGAGTAAAAAGTACGATATTTGTCTTTCAAATGTAGTGAAGTTGAAGTAGCAAGTTTCCAGAAAAAATTATACTCAAGTAAAGTACAGATACTCAAAAAGTGTACTTAAGTACAGTACTCAAGTAAATGTACTTCGTTACTGTCCACCTCTGGAGAAATGCCATAAGTAGACGTGAATGTCTTTGAGCGAATCATTGAATTTTGAATCAGTTAACTGAAGCAGAGTGTTTGAACTGTTTCGCAGAAATGAGCACCATTTTTGTTAAAATGCACAAGTCACAAGACAAGGATTGTGAAACTAGTTAAATTTTATTATGGCATTAATTAATCACAATATTCAAAATGGGTAATTTAGAAAAAAATATTAGTATGCATCATTCAGAGATTTAAAAAATGTAAAAATTAATAAACATTTTTTTTTTTTAAATTACAAAAAAGTAGATTTAAACAATTCAGTATTGCACTATCCCCAAAAAGGACATAATTTCACCATCAATGATCTTGAATCTTCATTCATCTTCATTAATGTTTGTATCTGTAGTCTGTAATTAGGAGGCATTAGTGTACTTGACACACACTGAATCCATTAGCACAGACACTCCAATAAAGTTTTAAATATCAACAAATCTGTTTTTTTGCTATGTGTAAAACGCAGCATGAACAGTGCATCTGAACTTGTCATCCCTTTGAACTCAAGTGTCTTGCTATTCGTCCGGTGTAGACACGGTGTAACATTGGTTTTGCTTTGTTTCACAGAACTTATCGTTGCCTGGGTTGCGTACGTATGTGTGGGGCGGAGCTATCAAAATAGGGGCGAGACCCTTTTGGGGTAGGGGCGTGTTTGTTTTGGTGATTTCAAATGTCAACATCGGCTACCAGAAATTACTTACCCCACCTTTAACCCTGTAAAGCCTACTGTATTAGATTTAATATGCAAATTTACAAGGCATCTAAATGATCAACAATCACAATTTTGTTTAAAAAAGAACCTGTTGTACACAACATTCTTCATGCCTTATGTCATCTGATTGGTAGTTCATACTTTTTTATTTTGTAAATGGTCTTTTATTATTATTTTAGTATAATTTTAAAGATCTCATTGATGACATTACAAGCTATCAGAATTTCATTGCAACTTTTGGCCATATAAATATCAGCAACTGCACCAAATTGATTTTTTTTTGTCTAAAGATTCAATAAACTTCTAAAAAAAACAGATTTTTCTGACTATTATTTCATATATCAGGCTTTACAGGGTTAACCAATATGTGTGTGTATGCTTGTTAAAGTATCGTGCCATTAGTGGCAGCTTTTGAGGAACGTTTCAAATCGGTCACTTACGAGGTTCCACTTTAGTTCCAATGCAGATTTAAAGGAAGTTACCTACGTCGGTAGCAGACAATGAGGAAGTTCACTAGGTTTTGGAAAAGATTTGATGTTTTTGTGTTCGCTTTGATTTGACAGGAGCCAGTGTGTCAGAATGAACAGACCACTGCAGCTGCCAAGCTGACTGTCGACGTGCAGGAGGAAGTCCCGCCCCCTCGCAGGAAGAGAGGACTGAGCTCTGGCAGCTTCTTCAGTGAAGCCATGGATGGTGTGACAGACTAAAATTGGCAAATACAATTTGATGAGAAATGTTTGAGTTCACACTGAGAATCCTCACTTTTGATTGCAGACTTGTGTACCTTGACAAATCTGAGCACAGTTTGAGCCTGTTGAGCTCTCTTCTGAAACTTTTTCTGATGAGACAAAAAAGGAGAAGCAAAAGTATCTGATTGCTCTTCGTTTAATCTCACGGCTGTCAAGGAGAAATCATTTAGCTACTAAAAGATGATTCAAAAGATTAAAATGATTTAATCTAAAACGCCCATGATTTTTATTTCTCCTCTTAGAACTTGAAGAGGCCCATCAGAAGTGTCCTCCATGCTGGTATGAATTTGCGAAGAAGTACCTGGTTTGGACATGCTCTCCAGCCTGGCTGAGAGTGAAGGAAGGGCTTAAAGTCATGGTGATGGACCCTTTCCTGGACCTTGCAATTACTATTTGCATTGTACTCAACACATTGTTCATGGCGCTGGAGCACTACCCCATGACTGATGAATTCAACAGCATGCTGAGTGTTGGAAACCTGGTGAGGACAATTACAGTAATAGTGGCATCTCAAAATCTGTGATTGCGCATCTCAACCAGCCCTGTTTCTTTCATTTCAATGTAAAGGTTTGTTCTTGCTTACCAGGTGTTCACTGGAATCTTCACGGCAGAGATGGTGATGAAGATCTTTGCGTTGGATCCGTACTATTACTTTCAGCAAGGCTGGAACATTTTTGATGGAATTATTGTTTCTTTGAGTCTGATGGAGTTGGGCCTTTCCAACGTGGAGGGTCTGTCTGTCCTCCGCTCGTTCAGACTGGTAAGTTTCGACTCTGCTTGGAAACAGACATAGTAAATTCACTAGATTGGACAGTGCGGATTGCCACATGCACAATATATGAGAAATGCAGAGGCGGACAAAGTACACAACTGCATTACTTGAGTGAAAGTACAGATACTACTGGTCAAATACTACTCCACTACAAGTGAAAGTTGTAAAGACAGGTTTTTACTTAAGTAAAAGTACGAAAGTACATGCTTTTAAAAGTACTTAAGTATCAAAAGTAAAAAGTAAATGCATTGTTTTATTGTCACATTGTTGTATACTTACAATACCTTATGCCACTAATGCAACCTACTGAATACACTGATTAGCTTGTATTATCTTTGGAATTAAGAGCTTTTATGTTACCAAACCTATAGAAATGGAACAACTGAATGAAGATAATAAACTTTATTTTTTATTTAACACTCCTACAACGACATTGAACTCATTGTAATACTTGTTTAAAAGTTACAAAGTTCTTTTTAAAAGAGATATTGAAGGCTATGATATGGTTCATTTTAGGCAAACAAAGCAAACATTGAAAAGAAAACAAATCTTTAGTATTTTCAGAAAACTGGAACATACTCTCTCAGTATGGCCATGGGTGTGCAAGTTGCGCCAAAGAACCGTCTTTTTGAATTTTGCCATCAACTGATCAGTGTTCATAAAATGCTCATAAATCAGTGAACGTCACAACATGTGGCTAAAATTATTGTTTTAATTTTATCCATTCCGATTCTGATTCTGCTTATTGATTTAAATTCTTATCGATTCCCAGTTTAGATTCCAAAGTTGTAAAAAAGTGAAGTAAAAATTTTGACCTGTGTGATCATTTAACCTACTTATTGATAATTT
>NW_015664206.1:111697-124018 GCF_001515625.1 Sinocyclocheilus rhinocerous | reverse complement strand
TACTGTAAGACTTGGCAACACTGGAAGGTCCTGGCAGATCGCAGGCCGGATTTTCGCAGAAAAAAGGGTTCAGTGAATAAATGCACACACTGGAAAAACTGTTACATATAACGACTTTCTACTTGGGGACCTTGATATAAATGTAGCGGAGTAAAAAGTACGATATTTGTCTTTCAAATGTAGTGAAGTTGAAGTAGCAAGTTTCCAGAAAAAATTATACTCAAGTAAAGTACAGATACTCAAAAAGTGTACTTAAGTACAGTACTCAAGTAAATGTACTTCGTTACTGTCCACCTCTGGAGAAATGCCATAAGTAGACGTGAATGTCTTTGAGCGAATCATTGAATTTTGAATCAGTTAACTGAAGCAGAGTGTTTGAACTGTTTCGCAGAAATGAGCACCATTTTTGTTAAAATGCACAAGTCACAAGACAAGGATTGTGAAACTAGTTAAATTTTATTATGGCATTAATTAATCACAATATTCAAAATGGGTAATTTAGAAAAAAATATTAGTATGCATCATTCAGAGATTTAAAAAATGTAAAAATTAATAAACATTTTTTTTTTTTAAATTACAAAAAAGTAGATTTAAACAATTCAGTATTGCACTATCCCCAAAAAGGACATAATTTCACCATCAATGATCTTGAATCTTCATTCATCTTCATTAATGTTTGTATCTGTAGTCTGTAATTAGGAGGCATTAGTGTACTTGACACACACTGAATCCATTAGCACAGACACTCCAATAAAGTTTTAAATATCAACAAATCTGTTTTTTTGCTATGTGTAAAACGCAGCATGAACAGTGCATCTGAACTTGTCATCCCTTTGAACTCAAGTGTCTTGCTATTCATTATCAGATTAAAGCTGCACAGAGCTTTTAACATCCTTTTATATTGTGATAAATACTGTTATTAAGCAGCGCTGTGTGTGTACGATAAAAATGACTTTCTTCATGGCTTCATCCACATGTGCATGTTTGGCAGAGCAGTAATCCTTTATCCATTAGTGAGATTAACTATGTTGGAGTTGACATCTTAAAAAGTGGGCTACACTTTCTTTTAGTTCAACATCAGTCACAATGCAAACTAAATATAGGCCATGCTTTAGCTAAAATAAAATACCAGTTAGGTGAATTTACATGAGAAAAATCAGTGACATCGGCTGAAAACAAAGAATGTTTTTGGTGTCAAATAACATGACTGATCGAAAATGTACTCACCCTCAGGCCATCCAAGATGTATGTGTGTTTGTTTCTTCATCGGAACAGATTTGCAGAAATGTAGCATTACGTTACTTGCTCACCAGTGGATCCTCTGCAGTGAATGGGTGCCGTCAGAATGAAAGTTCAAACAGCTGATAAAAACATCACAATAATTCACAAAACTTGTGTCCATCAGTCATCATTTTGTGAAGTGAAAAGCTGTTTGTAAGAAACAAATCCATCATTAAGACACTTTCAACTTCAAACCATTTCTTCCAGCTAAAATATCCTCTATCCATAATAATGCTTTCTCCAGTGAAAAAGTCATCTGCCCCAAACAGTCCCAAACTGTTCTAAACAATTATGTCAGTGGCTTTCGATGTGCGAGGACGACAGGAGATGGACTTTCACTGGAGGAAGCGCTATTATGGATTATTGTGCATTTTGCCCAGAAGTCACAGACCGAAGTTAAAGCACCTTAATGATGAATTAGTTTCTTACAAACATGCAACTTTTCACATCACAAGATGTTAATTGATGGACTGGAGTTGTGTGGATGACTTATGGATTATTGTGATGCTTTTATCAGCTGTTTGGTCTCTCATTCTGACGGCACCCATTCACTGCAGATCATCCATTGGTGAGCAAGTGATGCAATGCTAAATTTCTCCAAATCTGTTCTGATGAAGAAACAAACTCATCTATATCTTGGATGACCTGAGGGTGAGTACATTTTCAGTAAATTTTAATTTTTGGGTGAACTATAAATATCAATACTGAATGAAATATGTTCGGTATTTTGTCCTCAGCTGAGAGTTTTTAAACTAGCAAAGTCATGGCCCACCCTCAACACGCTGATAAAGATCATCGGTAACTCTGTGGGCGCCTTGGGGAACCTGACGCTAGTCTTGGCCATCATCGTCTTCATCTTCGCTGTGGTGGGCATGCAGCTGTTTGGAAAGAACTATCAGGACTGCGTGTGTAAGATCAGCTACGACTGCACCCTTCCTCGCTGGCACATGAAGGACTTCTTCCACTCGTTCCTCATCGTGTTCCGGGTCTTGTGCGGAGAGTGGATCGAGACCATGTGGGATTGTATGGAGGTGGCCGGACAGCCGCTTTGCATTCTGGTCTTCATGCTGGTCATGGTCATAGGAAACCTGGTGGTGAGTACACACTGTTTTCTGCTCAGGTTGTGCTAATGAGATTAACACGGTGCTGTGGAATACTTGATTTAACATTCTGCAGTAAAATATCACTCATCAGTCTTTTTCTTCTCACATAATAAAATAATTTAAACTCATATCAATATTTAATTTCATTTATTTATTAAATAAATTATATTTGTAAGTTATTAAGGAAACAAGCCTGGACTGTTACTGTACAAAGTTGTGATGATCAGGGAGGGATTACTCCTGTTCCTAATTGATTAATGAATATTTTGTCATCATTGCCTCACTCTTTTGTCATTCTTGCCTAAAAAAGAAAAGGAGTTGTTAGACAGAATGTACAAGCTAATAAGAAAGTGCATATTTATACAGTCACGATTCTAGGACCATACGATATGGTGTTTTTCTTGGAGCTTGGCAGTATAAATTACCACCTTTGTTGTATACAAAAAAAAAAAAACTTGACCAAATGGATGTATGCATTGGCTAATTCAGACACTAACCTTCTCTGGTGGAACATTTGATAACGTGATATTTCAACACAGGATTTCACAGGATTATAATTGAATTGACTCTAGGTTGGGGTCATGATGGCTATTGAACTATTAAGTGACTCTAAAACATTTAGATGTCACAATTGTTTATTGACACTAATGTCAGACCTGCTAAACTCGACAAAAAAACATAAGATCAAAAGTTTTGCATTTTGATGTTAAATTGGCATAAATATGGTTTATTACTCTTTGCATTTCAATATATTTTGAAGATAAACCATCATAGTCTAAGAAAAATCGCAGACTGTGAGGACACATGACATGGCATTAGAAAAAAAATTAATTCTCCCAGATGTTCTTCTAATATCCAGTTGTGACCAGAAAATACCTCTAAGAAGACTAAATGAAGGTCTTTTCCCAGAAAATAAGATGCCACTAAGCTTTCCTTCCTAGGTTTTCCTGTTTTGACATGACGACTGTCCTAAAAGAAGACATGATGTCATGTTAGCAATTTTATTCTTTAAAGTGACAAGTGCAAATATATTCACTCTCTATGAAATGACTTGTAAATAGTGTGTACAATAATCACAAACATGGATATTCATTGGTCAAAAGGTGTGGGAATGATACCATCACACTGTATATATAGGCTAGTTTCCCAAATGTGTTTGGCAGATTGTAAACATACATAAATGAATCCTCAGGGTAGACGCCATATTTAAGCTGATGCAAATGAAAATGAGTCAGTGAAGGATAGAAACAGCTGGTTTAATTGGTTAGACATCTTCTACAGTTGTTTGTGCACTAGAATACTTTTCTGAAAGACGTTTTCAACATATTTGTGAGCTATATGATTGACACCAAGATACACAACAGTACAACCTATAGAACATACTGCACAGTCATGTTTTCATTTGCGTCACATGAAAAAATAGCATGTACCCTGACTAAGGTCCTTTCCAAGAAAATAAATCAGCAAATTTTAGCTTTAACCGCCATATTTTACCCCAAACTTAAGTCCCCTGTTGTGTGTTGCTTAGAGGAATAGGTCCACAGGCTTGTGCTTAAGTACACGTAAGTAGACACTATTATACTCTTCTGGCTTTTCCAACTCATAACTGGCAACTTGTGTACGTTGTAATACACAGCAGAAACAGCTGTTTGTCACTGGTAATTGAACTAGGGTGCTTTTTAAAGCCGGATAGAGGGGCAGACATTGCAGACAGCATGGACTAGATTTGGTTCTTTCTGAAATACTAGACAAAAAAAGTGTCTGATCTGTGAGAGAAGTCCTTTATGTACTGTCTATTTGTACTGTCTGTTTTTGTACTATACTATATGTACTGTCTGTTTTTGGTGCTTGTTTAATTTTAAGCACAAACCATAATTCATCAAACATCAATGTACAAAGTATAACCTTAAATCTAAACTGGGCCTTATACAAATAGTTGACCCAGAACATATTTATTTACTCACCTTCATGTCATTCCAAAGATGGATCACAGTATGGTCGACTAGTTGACCAACAACCGATTAATGAGGTCGATTAGTTGTGGATATGAGTTTGAAGTCTGAACTGAATATGTCAAGAAAAAAGGCGGGCTGCACGTGACCAGTACAGTCCGATTTAGACTAGTTTAAGTGTTTATGTAGTATGTTAGACTAGTTTAAGTGTTTATGTAGTTAATAAAGTCTTACTTGTATCACACTTGACGTTGGTCATTGTTTGCTCATAACTGCAGATTTATGCTACAGGCTCTGTGTAGAGTTGTACAGTAAGAAAGTTATTTCCCTTAACCAGGAAATTAACATTCTTAGAATTGACAGACAGTTGACCCTGAGAGGTCAGCTAAATATCTACAGCGGATCTAAATATTTATAAATAATTATAACTAGTTATGATTAATTATTCATATTTCCCCATAAATGAGCTGATTCGCTACAGTTTTAACCTCCTTATTTTACCCAGGAGTCCCCTGTTGAGTGTTGCATAGAAATGCATTTGTGGAATAGGGTCTAACATACTGCACAGTCATGTTTTCATTTGCGTCACATGAAAAAATAGCATGTACCCTGACTAAGGTCCTTTCCAAGAAAATAAATCAGCAAATTTTAGTTTTAACCTCCTTATTTTACCCAGGAGTCCCCTGTTGAGTGTTGCATAGAAATGCATTCGTGGAATAGGGTCCACACGGGCTTGTACTTAAGTATACACTTTCCTCTTCTGGCTTTTCCAACTCATAACTGCTAAGTTGTGTACTCTATAAATGCAGAAACAGCTGTTTGTCACTGGTAATTTAACTATGGTGCTTTTTAAAGCCGGATAGAGGGACAGACAGCATGGACTTAACTAAAATCGTGGGGCATTTGGTCCTTTCAAAGCTAGACAGAAAAGGACAAAAAAAGTGTATGATCTATCAGAGAAGGTCTAGATGTACTAAAGGTCATGTACTGTTAATCACAGATTCACAATTCACATGACAGCATTAATTAAAGTTTCTTTATCCATATGATCTATTAAGTCATAACTGACTGCGTTTAAATTAATAAAAGCATTTTTGAGATTTGTGAAGTGGTCAGCATCTCCTGTGATCCATCAAAGCCACCCGCATAAAAGCTCACTGCTCAAATTAATGCACAACACAGCCAAACTGCATGTAATGTGTGTAAGATTGCAATAAAATTGAGATAATTATTCCTTCACAAATAAATCTCTCAATGAGTAAAACTAGTTGTGTCTATTATTATAGATATGCAACATTTTAATTATTTTTACAATTATTTTTCCTGGTTTAATAAGGTACACTTGTAAGAAAATAGATGTGACTGGGACAGACTTTCAGTATCATCTTCACTTAAAAAGATGCAATCTTATCTTGTTTACGTGAAATGAGCTGCTCCTGAGCAGGTCTGAGTTAACGGACCTGTTGCTATGACAGCAACTCCAGGATGAGCTTCAAAGAACCTAACAATCCTGGATCATGTCAAATCAGCAACAATAAAATCCAGTTAACTGGGTAATCCACATACGAAGAATGGACGAAAGGAAAACTTGAAATCGCATCATATGACCCCTTTAAGTTCTTGAGGTTGTATAGTCTGATTCACAAGCAAATGACTCATACGAGCTGATTCCTTTTAATGCACTGCTCAAAAATACTCACTAATTATTCTCAAACTCATAAATTATGATTTGAATTGATTGGTTAATTTAATCTCTGATGCATGTTTCTTAAGAAACAAAATACTTGTTAAGTATATAGTTAGGACCAACTATTTTGCTTTCTTAAAAGTATTAAAGAATCGTTTCCATTTCAGTTCTTTAAAGTTTTATTGAAATTCAGAAACAGAATAATTGAATTCTTTTAATTATGATCCCTAATTACTGTAGTACATTTGAGAAATAAAACACAAAATAATGCATTTACAAATTTGAACTTAATATGAGAGGTTATGAGAGGTTATTTATGTTCTTGAGGTTGTGTAGTTCACAAACATATGACTCATATGAGCCGATTCTTTTTAATGCATTAGTCAAAACACTCACAATTAATCTCGATCTCCTGAGTTATTGATTTAAATTGGTGGGTTAGTTCACTCTCTGCTCCGCTGCTACTTTTGTCATGTCAAATTAAAGACGGCATACATGTTTTCTTTATAATAAATGAGTTCTTTAAATTAAGTTTTTTTAAAAAGTAAAAAAATTATTGTTAATGGAAACCAAAATCATTTCTATTTCAGTTCTGTGAAATGGATCTGAAATTCAGAATCAGAATAAATTAATTATTTTGATAACAATCCCCAAATAGTGTTGTGCATCTGACAGATGAAAAACTAAATAAATAAATTAAGAGTAATCCAGCCTCACACACATATATACACACACACAGTCACACACACACTGCTCGCCTCGTAATGTGGAATTACATAAACAGCAGGATTGTGCTGGCACTTTAGGGCTAGTAATCTCCGTAAATCATTTTAAATATGTTGCCATTACATGCAGGGAAAATCTCATCAAAACTGTATTAAGAAAGCCCAATGTCTAGAGACAGAAACAAGGAGAATGCGCGTATATTCAGGCAGATTTAGAACGGCTCTCTCTCTTGCCATCTCAGATTATACTGGAGGTCGCTGACCTTGACTTGTGCGCGTGTGGATTAGATGCATAGGCTAGTATTGCACCATATGTATCTTTGTTCATGCGTTCTATTAGCTGTCTGCATTTTCCATGCCAAACCCAGAGGATTTTTCAATCAATGCTGGTTTCCTGGTTTATATGTGCAAATATACACCAATATTGTGCAGTTAACACCCAAATTATCGAATTAACAGATTCAGTACTAGTTTATACAAGGCCAAGAACCTAAATGATAGCATATGCATCACATTAATCATTAGATGTAGTGGGAATATGATGGAATATGATGGAATATGGGAATACGAATACGTATTGAATATGATGTATGAATTGCATGTGGGGTTCAATCACACAGACATGGAACACCTATTCAGTAATGGCTGATGAAAATTCAGCTTTGCATCACAAGAATAAATTACATTTTAAAATATATTAAAATAGAAAAGTGCTATTTTAAATTGTAAAAATATTTCACAATATTATTATGTTTACTGTATTTCTGATCAAATAAATGAAGCCTTGGTGTCTTCTTTTATTAAAAATTATTACCAATGGTAGTTCTGAAGTAATTTTTAATTTAAAACTCAATGCAAGCTTTGCTGTCTTGTTCAACAGGAAGTCAGCCTCTCTGAAGGAAGCACTGTGGACTTGAGGAAGCCTGGGGAAGATGAGGAGGAATATTCTGAGATGGCAGATGATGGCATGGATCCAGAAGAGTGTTTCCCTGAGTGTAAGCAAATAATGAAACGGAAGGCCATTGCTTCCACTTTTATGTACTGCATCATGGTTTTTTGTGAGGAGCTGATCGAACTAATCTCTCTGGATCTCTCCAGTCTGTATGCAGCGCTGTGAGTGTTGTAACATCAACACGACGAGAGGTCTGGGTCAAGCGTGGTGGAGGTTGAGGAAGACCTGCTATCAGATTGCGGAGCACAGCTGGTTTGAGACCTTCATCATCTTCATGATCCTCCTCAGCAGTGGAGCTCTGGTGAGGAACTAAACTGAGCAGTGAACAGTGAAATTTGTTTACATTTTAGAAATCAAAGATTAATGTTATTTATGCATCAAATTTGTCCCTGTGATTAAATGTGGAACTAGATTCATCATAATCAAGTATCAAGTTTCCTGGGTCTTATTGTGTTATGATATTCTTCTTGGGTCAGGCATTTGAAGACATTTACACTGAACAGCGGAAGGTGGTGAAGGTGGTGTTGGAATATGCTGATAAGGTGTTCAGCTACATCTTCGTGCTGGAGATGTTTCTGAAGTGGATCGCGTATGGCTTTAAGAAATACTTCACTAACTACTGGTGCTGGCTGGACTTCCTGATTGTGGATGTGAGTAGAAGAATACTGGATCACGAGTTTGGAATAATCACAATTTTTCCATGTTTTTGAAAGACGTCTATTATGCTCACCAAGGCTGCATTTAATTTGTTCGAAAATGCAGTAAAACAGTAATATGCTTACAGTTTTAACATTTTAAACATATTTTGAAATGTAATTTATTCCTGTGATCAAAGCTGAATTTTCAGCATCATTACTCCAGTCTTCAGTGTCACATGATCCTTCAGAAATCATTCTAATATCCCGATTTGCTGCTCAAGAAACATTTCTGATTATTATCAATGTTGAAAAGAGTTGTGCTGCTTCATATTTTTTGTCAAAAACGTGAAAATTTGGGGTCAGTAACATTTAAAAAAAAAAAAAATGTATACTTTTATTGAGCAATGACGCATTAAATTGACAGTAAAGACATTTATAATGCTACAAAATATTTCTTTTCAAATAAATGCTGTTCTTTTGAACTTTCTATTCATCAGAGAATCCTGAAAAAGAAAATGTAGCAATTGGCACAAAAATATGAAGCAGCATAACTGTTTTGCAACATTGATAATAAACAGAAATAATTCTACTTTTTCTATAGGAAACAGTTATTTTAAATTGGAATGATATTTCACAATATGAATGTTTTTCACACCAGTTTTTCCATCAAATAAATGTAGCCATGGTGAGCATAAAAGACTATGTTCAAAAACATGAACAAATCTTAATTATTCAAATTTTTTGACTAGTTCTATACTATGTTATATACTTTATTTGATTTAGTATATTATTTACTATAATAGTATATTTTGTTAGAATACAGGGCCATGAAAGTAAAATTAATTTGGTTTAAAATGAGGACTTTTCTGGCTAGAAAACTGGAAAAATAAAGAATCTGTTGCAGTGAAGGCCATTCATTACAGTGACTTTAGCACAAATCATGCAAAGCAGTGTCTAAATCTCCGTTAATCATGAAAAAAAAGAGAGTAAAACGGACACTGATGTGGCTTATTGATTTTATAAACTATGTACAACAGCAATATGATAAAACACAGATTTTCTGAACTGTTTAATTGGATTAAACAGTTCTTTCACAAATAATATAGTTCATTTGTCAAACTGTAGACTGTTTAGGTGTAACAAGCATCATATTAACTTAATATAGCCAGAATTTATAGTCTGAGCCATCCATAATTGACGTTAAAGACATAGTGATACATTTTAATTTTGAAGTTTTGAATTTGATGATTTTTGTTCGGAAGTTTTGGTTTTGTTTCATTCTGGTTTTGTGTTACTTGCACAATGACACCTCAGACCTTTTATGGCAGATTGGATTCAGAGTCAGAATCGAGATGTTATGGCAAACCCATCCCTCAGACACTGAGATAACTGCACAAAATACACATATAAAACAACTACACATGAACACACCCAATAAAACACCTGGCACAGCATCTGGAGTAGCTAACTAAACACAAGTGTGTCTCACTTCATGCTCACCTGACCCACACAGATCTCCACACACACCTTTAATGATAGGGTAAGTTTACAGTTCGAAGTATTTCAGCTGCAGTTTTCTTCTCACCCACGACGAGATATAAATGCCACTGTCTCGCTGTCGGCAATTTGAACGGATTCATTTCGACCTGTAATTTAACATGGTGTCAAGTTTGATATGTTTTAATAATTATTCCCACAGGACCTTGGCTTTTATATCAGAATGTACTCACTGTATCTAAGAATTATCTGGAGAAGATCAGATTTAGGACTGTCAATAAAATCAAGAATTAACATTTTAAAGGTACATTACAGTGAAAAAACATTTAAAGAACGTTTTAGCTATAATCTGTATTTTAAAATGTATGACTTTATTTTTTATGATTTTATGATTTAATTTTGTAATTTTATTTATATCAGTTAATCTTTGATTTCCGAAGTAGTGTTTTAGAGCAAATTGCACAGAAATATCTTCTTTTGATATATTGCAGTGTCAAGGAAAACTGCAAGAAAAGATTTTTTTTATTTTTATTTTTATAAAGACCTGACAATTCTTGGGACTACATTTAATAATCCATAAATGGAATCTAATCTATGAAACAATTGGGAATTCAGAACACTGTTTGGACTGATGAAAATCACATTAATAAAAAAGAATCTGATCAAAATAAATGATTTTAAAGAAAAACCCAAATTCTTTATAAAACCTCACTCTATTTTATACTGTATATATGCATATTGATTATGCATATATAGTTGAGTATGTGGGCATATGCATTGATGTACATATGTGCATACTTGTCCATGTTTTGCCTTCATTTCACCTCATTGGCCCATCAATCGAATTGCTACTGTTCCTGTGGCCACAACCTGCCGTACAGCAGAAACCCATTCTGTTCTACACTGTCTGTCTACTTTGACTGTAGAACAGAGTGGAAACCGATTGTGGTTTTAAACTGATTTGTAAAACTGATCTGATTTATATGTCCCAATAAATGTGTTCCTATAGAATGTCCCAAAAACGCATAAATAAATAAATTGCATCAAGTTACATACTTTAGTCTATTTAATATAAAAAGCCATTCAGAGAGGTGTTTTATTAATATGAAGTATTTTATCAAAAAGTTCTTATGTTTTCTCCTATTGCAGGTTTCTTTGATTAGCTTGGTCGCTAACTCTCTGGGCTACTCGGACTTTGGGGCCATTAAATCTTTGAGGACTCTCAGAGCTCTGAGGCCCCTGAGGGCCCTGTCTAGATTTGAAGGAATGCGGGTAAGATGCTGTCTTCTCAACTCAAAATATATTGTAAAAGTGATACTCATTACAACAAGTTTTTAGGGAATTCAATCAGATTATGCCACCCTGCATCATATTTAACACATTGTCAATATTTTTTGAGACCCCCCAAAATTTCACAAATCCCGTTTTCAGGGGAGCCCATGTCTTATTAAGGGGAGCCGAGCTCCCCCTAGCTCCCCCGTAGTTCACACCCTGGCTGCGTTATCAATAATATAGTATCAATAAGTTAAATTAAATTTGCATGTCTTGAGAAATGCAAACGATGCCTGTTTTTGTTATGGAGCAGAAAGTTTGATTTGATTAGTTTCTGATTAAACTGATTTTGTGATATAGTGCTGTGGTCTGTTACATTATGATTGCTTCCTGTATGGCATCACATCTCATTTCCTGTCATCCAGGTGGTGGTGAATGCACTGATCGGGGCCATCCCGTCCATCATGAACGTACTGCTGGTGTGCCTGATCTTCTGGCTCATATTTAGCATCATAGGTGTCAATCTATTCGCTGGGAAATTTGGGAAATGTGTCAACAGGACAGGATACATTCACAGTGTAACCCTGGTCAACAACAAGAGTGACTGCCAGGCCATGAATGACACCCAGTTCTTCTGGACCAAAGTGAAAGTCAACTTCGACAATGTGGGCCTTGGATACCTCTCACTTCTGCAGGTGGTGAGTGTCTCGATGATTGTACGCCATTCAGAATTGCACTGAGAATGATTTTACCGAGCTGCCAAATAGGATTCAGAATTGTAATTCAAAATTTGTGCTGTGCAGAAAATCCTTTACCTAATTTGGTGTTCCTGGTCAAAAATGACTGGCCTTTTTAAAAATTGTTCGTAAATCTGTTATTATGCTATATTATCACCAAATCTTGGATACACTGTTTCGTCAAAATGAAAAAAGTACTGTTTGTGGATAATTTTGGCAATGCTCACCCAAAAACTGAGGTGCGTAAGCTCAGATCAATGAGGCCTAGAATCAATCAGGTCCAAAAAGAAATACAAAAACTGCACTAATTGAAAGAAAACATGTTGACAAAAGACTTAATTCAACATTTGCTAATAATATAGCATAGCAATACATTTATAAGCAATTTTTTGTAGGCTGGTCACACCACAAGTCTAACAAGGTAAGAAAAAAAAAATCTCAGGAGTACAAAAGTTATCAAATTTTGGGGGGGGGGGT
>NW_015664206.1:94766-111510 GCF_001515625.1 Sinocyclocheilus rhinocerous | reverse complement strand
TTGTTTGGGGGGGGGGGGGTTAGAAATCAAAATGACCGGAACACAAAATGAGTTAAAATTTAAGGCTGCTGTAAGTATAGTTTTAAATAAATTTTAAATATTTTTTTTTATGAATTACTCATTCACATATCATACACAAAGCATATGGGGTAGAAACATTTGTACAACTTATTTTTACATGTCAATATTTTTATAAATATCAATATAAATTTGATATTCAGTATAACGTTTTTATCAATTTTTCAATTAAAAGGGGCATGGGGCAAAAATGCTCCCCAAATTCAAGAGAAAAGAGCAAAAAATGCCCCCTCACAATTAAACTAACTATATTATGGCTGTCGCAATTAAAGTGAAATGTATTGAAGTTATTGGTTACATTTAAGTATTTAACTTAAAAGACAGCAGATACATTTAATAAGGAAATTATAAAAATTGCCCTTGCAAAGGAAAAAAAAATACCCCTGGAAATAAATTCCAGGAGGAATATATTGCCACTTAATGGAAAAGCTAATTTCTGATCCTGTTCCATTCCAATTCCAATTCATACTCATTAGTGGAAAGGGAGCCAATTCTGAATTCTTGCCATCTTGAACATTTCAGTCCAAGAAGGGCTTTTAGTGACTGTGCTGTAGAATCATCCCTCATATTTGTTAAGGTAGCCAAGCAACCAGAGTTCTTCAGGGGCCTGCAACTCCTTGCAGGGATTTAACCAATCGTTTACCTTTAGGAACAGTCTCTCAATCACCACAGGTTATAATTTCTGGAACCATGGCAACAACATCCAAAAATGGACTATCTTAATAGTGTTCATGCTGACTCTTGGTGAGTCACAACTCTTTGTATTTACAGAAGGTATGAAACTTAAATGCGTAATTACCTCAGACTAAAAAGCCACGTTTCGCTATGGTCAGGCATGAAAAAAATGTGCTCACCTAGAAACAGAACATATATTTGAATAAATTGAAGCATTAAAGCATTTGCATTTTGTTTTGCAGGCAACATTCAAAGGCTGGATGGAAATCATATATGCCGCCGTCGATTCCCGTGGAGTAAGCATGTTCTTTTCATTACTAAAATGAATGACTTGCAACCAAATTCACAAAAGAAGAATCTAACTATAGACTACAAACTATACATATAATTCTTTCATCCTCATTTAGTCTTAAACTAGTCTTTAAAATAATTGTTTCAATTAAAAGAGGGTTCTTTAGAAAACCATCTATCCTTTGCCAAGAAAACCATTTGAAGAACCTAGAATTTTAACCTTTTCTATCCTTCAAAGAACCAATTAGTAACGCAATTACCCAATGCTAGAAAAATCTTTCTTGATAAGAACAGGGTTCACCTAAGGTGCTGCAAAGAACCTTTGAAGAACCTTCATTTTAGAAGTGTAGACAATCTGTGGAAAACCATCTTTGTGAGTCCTCTAAGTTTTATATTGTTCTTGTTTGTCAGGTTGAGGAGCAGCCCATCAAAGAGATAAACCTCTACATGTACCTCTACTTTGTAATTTTCATCATCTTCGGATCCTTCTTTACCTTAAATCTGTTCATCGGTGTCATCATCGATAACTTCAATCAGCAGAAAAGAATGATAGGTGTTTAAGATTTACTTCTTTTCCAGAAGCATTAGTTTACATTTAATCTGTTCCATGAAAATAATAGCAGCTGGTTGTTCTTTGTACTAAAGGTTGCCAGGATATATTCATGACCGAAGAGCAGAAAAAGTACTACAACGCAATGAAGAAACTTGGTTCGAAAAAGCCACAGAAGCCAATTCCAAGACCAATGGTGAGATTATGATTTGTAACATTGTTGCAACTTTAAAAATCCTTAAATGTTCTCATACCGATTTCCCTTTCTAATTTCTCACCATAAACACATTTCCATCTAGAACATTTTACAAGGATTCTTCTTCGACTTGGTGTCCAAGCAAGCCTTTGACATCACCATCATGATGCTCATTATTCTCAACATGATAACCATGATGGTCGAGACTGATGAACAATCTGCTCGCATGGAGACCATCCTCAATAACATCAACCTGGCCTTCATTGTCATCTTTACCACTGAATGCCTCATCAAGATATTTGCCCTCCGCTGTTATTTCTTCACCATTAGTTGGAACATATTTGACTTTGTAGTCGTGATTCTGTCCATCGTTGGTAAGTGCACGACATTCCAGTCTGGTAAGTGGTACGTGTGTTGCTGATTCAAGATACTTCCATGCTGAAAAGACCAACTTGGTTTATACTGTTTAGCTCTTTGGTACTGATCCATCTGGTCACCATTATGGTGAAGCCAAAGAAGGATTGCTGGTTTGGTTAAGTTAGTTAAGAAACATTGCAGAAACACCGGCTTGTCTTTTCAACTGGGTTGTTGTGATCTGAGATGTTCATAGTGCCATTTCTCAATTCTTCCAACAGATTTTCTTCATGAGTCCACCTTCTATGTGTTGATATCTGGTTTTAATTTGTCCTTCCTCATAGGAATTATCCTTGCTGACATAATAGAAAAATACTTTGTGTCTCCAACTCTGTTTCGAGTGATCCGGCTGGCAAGAATAGGACGAGTTCTCAGACTAATACGAGCAGCTAAAGGAATAAGGACGTTACTTTTTGCCTTAATGATGTCGCTGCCGGCGTTGTTCAACATCGGCCTCCTGCTCTTCCTGGTCATGTTCATCTATGCCATTTTTGGCATGGCAAACTTCGCCTACGTAAAGAAGCAGGGCGGGATTGACGACATGTTCAACTTCGAAACCTTCGGGAACAGCATGATCTGCCTTTTCCAGATCACCACATCGGCCGGTTGGGATAACCTACTGGATCCCATTCTCAACAACTCTCCGGAAGAATGCAGCTCGAGTTACATCAACACCGGAACCAACACTAAGGGCAACTGTGGCAACCCCTCGGTAGGGATCACTTTCTTCGTCAGTTACATCATCATTTCCTTCTTGATCGTGGTCAACATGTACATAGCCATCATTCTGGAAAACTTCAGCGTGGCCACCGAGGAGAGCACTGAACCTCTGAGCGAGGATGACTTTGAGATGTTCTATGAGGTATGGGAGAAGTTTGACGTTGAGGCCACACACTTCATCGAGTACTCCAAACTCTCGAGTTTTGCCAACAACCTTTCCGAACCTCTGAGGATCGCCAAACCCAACAGAATTAAACTCATCAACATGGATCTACCCATGGCCAGCGGCGACAGGATCCACTGCTTGGACATCCTGTTCGCCTTCACTAAGCGGGTCCTCGGGGAGACTGGAGAAATGGACGCTTTGAAGCAGCAAATGGAGGAGAAGTTCATGATGACGAACCCTTCCAAGATCTCCCACGAGCCCATCACCACCACACTGCGGCGCAAGCAGGAGGAGATTTCGGCATCCCTGATCCAGCGTGCCTACGGGCGGCACCTGGTTAGACGGCAAATGAAGCAGGCTTCTTACCTGTACAGGCACATAAACCAAAACACACCCTGGTCGGAAGAAGACTGCGCTCTGGAGCGGGAAGGACTCATAGCGTCTATGATTAAAGAGCACTACGGTCCCGAGAAGGGGCCACCGTACTTAGCATGTCCTCCGCCGTCCTATGAGGCTGTAACAAGGGATCCTAGTGACCGTTTCAAGATGTTAATACCTGACTCTCAATCCAGTGAGCCTCCTAAATCAGAAGAGACATATGACGAGACCTTTCTTTAGGAACTCTTTTCTAAGTCTAATCGAAATCTAATCAGGAGGAATTCAAATGCAAACAAGATTTCACTTTTTTAATATGTCAGAAAAAGTTTGGACAACCTGTTGTTTTTGTCATAAAATATGGCATGGTATCATGGGGGAACTGACAAAAATAAATGGATATATCAACATGAGGATGTACACGTCGCTCAGATGTGTTGCACATATCACAATTGTAATATATTGCACAGATATTATTTTGGTTGTTTCCTATAAAGCTCAACAGGCCACATACGTGTTTTTCCCAGTTTTCCATTTTTAGGAATTTTATCACTTTTTTTTACACTTGATGAGAGTAACTGTGATTTATAGTAACTGGTGCAAGCAAAAAGCCCCTAAATGCAGTTCGAAAGACTATTTCCTCTTACAAAGTGAGTGATTTTGCATTTTTATCAGTGTTTCTTGTTGAAAACAGGCAGGAAGTGTTTAAAAATGGTTTAAAATAAATGTGAAGTCAAAATGGACTGTTTAAGTAAACACATGTAGATGCTCCTGATTTTATTATGTACATTTGGTGTGCGTTATTCCAAAGAAAGAATCTATGTAATGTTTCATCAAAATGAAACAACTTTCCTGGCTGATGACATGTATGTTTCAACCTCTTCTCTCCAACAGCTTTTGACATGCAATGCCCACTATTAATGATTCAATGAATTCCCAATAGATAAAAATCCAGTATTGCCTAAATTGGGTTAAATATTCTGTTTCACTTACCTTAAAGCAGTAAAATGGGTTTCATGTTGACTTTACTGAAATAAAATGGATATACAACTATACAAAATTTGAATCAGCTGAAATTACCTTCAGCTCTTATGTTTTATTCAAGGGCTTTTTTCTCAATATATTGCACATTGAAATACTTTAGACTGGATCATTGAAGATTTTCAGAGTGTCCTAATTACTGGAAACATGCATATGTATGTCAGAATAATATGACTGATATTTGTGCTTATAGAATACACTTTTTAATCATATAACCTCACCACTGTTTTCAGTCAGGAATACAAACTCACATGCATCAAATGCATTTCTGTGACATTTTAAACTATATATATTTACAATATGTACACAAGCAAATGAGAAGAAAAGTACAGATGTATCATCAACATCCATGTACAGGTATATCAAAATCTGTGTTCAACAAGATATTCTACTCCTACTTTTTTATGAAACAAAACTCTGCTTTCCACAAAATGATCTCTCTGTTGTATTTAATTTTAAAGGGGTCATATGATGCTATTTTAAAGATCATTATTTTGTGTATTTGGTGTAACAGAATATGCTGACATGCTTTAATGTTCAAAAACACATTATTTTTCAAATACTGTACATTATTGTAGTTCCTCTAGAGGTCTGCACGGGCTTTAAATTGAAGTCCGAACCCGGCCCGTACCCGAGATCGTCTGACCCATGTGAACCTGCGTCTGCGCGTCTCTCTCTACAAGCAATGAGGCTTAGTTACTTCAAAAACAGCGAATTTACCCCCTCATTGCAGAGAAATATAACGTTGAGTGTCAGTAGCCTGTCGAAGCTATTTTACTAATAAAAGTTTCCATGCTGTGTTGTCGTTGTCATGTGGAATAATGTGTGCGTGCGTATATGAAAGCAGCATAGACTGCATATAGTTTTAGTTTAGCTATAAACCCGAACCCGAAGCTATTCATTAAACATTAACCTGAACCCGACCCGAAACCCGAAAGTATTTCGGGACCCGTCGTGCTATGGGTCGGGTAGCAGACCTCTAAGTAACGCCCCTTTCTATAATCGCGAGCTTCAGCTTTCAACATAAATGTAAAGACGGTACATAATGTGCTTAGTTTTACCATCAGTTCAAGCCCGAAAGGGGAACAGAGTCACGTGACAGACACAGTGATGATGCTGGTATGTATTTGCAGTACATAAGCCACGGTTAAGAAAGCTGACTCCACTGTGATGTGACCCTGTCTCTCTCTCAGAATAAGCGCCAAATTGGCATATCATTGTTGGGATTGACCCATTTTTTTTTAGAAATAGCCTTTGCACAGCCAGCCTTGTAGGCTACTCTCCTAGGTTCACAAAACTGTCATCCATAAAATGCGTTGCACAAATTCGAACATCTGGGTTGTGCTGTTCTGTTGTAAATAAATCTTAACCAATGATTCCTCATTGCATCTACTTCCGGAAGGCCAAATAAAGTGCTTTTGCTTTCGCACAAACACACAGCGTCTCCCTTGACATGGCTGCATCAACACGACTGCAGTTCCTGAAGCCACGCCTTCTTTCTTTGCATGCACATTTGGGCGGCATTACGCAAATATTTCCACATCGTGACGTAGACATGTGGGGGCGTGTTTGAACGCCTGGTCTGGATCAGCCTTCTCTTTTAGATAGAATAAATCCTTTTGTGGGAGACTTTGAGCTTTGTAACTCTGCAGATCTTATACATGCACAAATAGCTACATAACACACTAAAGAAAAGGAAAAAAATCGCATCATATGACCCCTTTAAAGGGCATTTATGGAACTTGAAACATGATAAAAAAAATTTCTCATGGGTACATTAAAAAAATTCCTAATGGACTGATGGGTGGATGACAATCACACATTTGCGATCTAATTTTGTCATGTTACATAGACACAAAATGCATCAATTGAATGCCAAGAATGATATAATTAGCAAGAATGACATTGTTTGACGAATGCAGTTTTCTTCCCTGTGACACTTCCTATATTGAAACAGGATGCTGTGGCATGACATATCAAATGTTTTGTGTTTTAAATAGCCATTAGTTTGTCACAGATGTGAACTATGATTTGTTACTTTAGTAGTTAGAAGAGACATTGTTATTTTAGAGTGCATTTTAATGCATATTGTATACATTTTTATACAGTCTAGCAAGTATCCTCAATATTTTTGTGCATTTTGCTAGAAGAGAAAGGTTGAAAAGTAAATCTGTTTTTTAATAGTTTATTTTGTTAGTTTCTAGGGGTAGGGTAGTATGTAGACTCTGAATAAAAATGAAAAATGCAACTTTTTATCTCAACAATTCTGACTTTTTTTCTTGTGAGTTTACATCACAATTGTAAGTTTACATATGAGGAAAAAACTAAGAATTGCAAGGGAAAAAAGTCAGTTGTGAGATAAAAGGCTGCAATTTATGCTGTGGTGGAAACAAAAAACAGAATTGCGAGATGTAAACTAAGAATTCAGAGAAAAGAAAGTTCAAATTGTGAGAGATAAACTTGCAATTGTGATTTCGAGTTTTTTGAGGTAAAAAGTCGCATTTACTTATTTTTTTTTAATTCCATGGCAGAAATAAGCCATATTACCGAACATGGCTTATTTAACAATCACAGATTAAAATTCTCATTTTGATTTCATGCGGTTATTGAGCTAAAAAGTTAATGTTTTATTACATTTATTTTGTAGTTTCTTAGTGTTAATTATTAAAACCAAGTCGTCGTTGCAGGGGTTATCTCTTCAGTTCATCAGCTGAACATTGAAGAACTGGGTCGGTAATAAGCTGCTGTCTGCCTTCTGAACATTAAACACCAGTTTAACCAGCTTTTCTTTAGTGGGAACAAAAAAAGGTGCTTCAAACAGCGGGGCAGTTTTTGTTGATTTTGTAACGGTGTGCATGGATTTGTGCTCTCAGCTCTTGGTTAGGGAGCCAATTTGGCTGTGTCCACTGGGAGTTTGCCCTTTCTCCAGCCCAGGGTGAGGGTGTTCAAATCCTCCAGACCAGCTGGACCTCCAGGATAATCCCAGTGGAAAATAATCACTTGTTTTAATTACACACAAATGCACTCGAACTTCAGTTCGCTCAGTCACAGACCTTAAAACTGCTACCTTTTACAAATGCAGTTGCCTTTTTCATTTTGGAAAGGTGATGTTTTGTGTTTATTTTTAAAAGATTTTTACATTCTTGTTACAAGTGCTTTAAAAAAAAAAAATAATGTTGGGAAATTTTTAACATATGATGGGATGATTGTGATGGATGGAACTTCTTGAACCAAAATGGCACCTTTGCTTTTTTTTTCTGTTTATTTTATGTGATGGCCAGAATATTAAGCATGAAGAAACTCATTTTTAATATTTTGAACTTTGAATTTCAGTGACTGTGTAAAATTTTCCATGGTTTCTCATCCTAGCATCCCCAAACAAATACCAGATTTTTTCTCTGGATTATTACTTTTTTGATTGGCTTGTACTTTACTATTCTAGTTGTATATTTTTAAAACTTTGTGTTTCTCCATTCAGTTTCTGCACATGCTTTCATTTTAATTCTTTGCGTCTCTGGATCGCTTTAAAGAAATCCACTTTAATGAATGTGCTGCGTAATTGATCTGATGTTTAAACATCTGAACATGTGGCTGGGATTAAGCTCGACTACAGGAAACCCATTATTACAGATTAAAATGCACTATAACTAATTACATACACAAGCACATGCTTCTGTTATCTTCTATAAAAAAAAAAAGTTCTTAAAAGTAAATAAAACAGAAAGTGCTTTGCTATTTTTGAGTGCAAAAAAAAAACCCGCAATCAATGAGTAAATGTGATTAGTGCTAGATTAGTCAATCCCAGAGGAGTGACTGATGAAGTTTGTTCACTTCCTGGATTTAAGGATGTGAACACTCTTAATCAGGATACATGTGACTGACACTGAGACATAAAGGCTCTGAGAAGCTGCCAAATGCACAAAATCTAAAGCATGTATGTGACCTACAAACTCCCCAAAATAATATCATTATACAGTCCCATGCAACATTTGTTAATTTATTGCTATTGCTATGTCTTTGGTAGACTTTTTGGAGATATACATAAAATATATTATGTACAAAGAATATTTGAATGTTGAGGAATAGGAAATAACAACTAATCCTTAAACACACACATGAATGAATAAACATTCATATGATGACATCATGGAACACTACAGAGGAAATGTGATTCCAATTCTTGAAATACAAAAGCAAATGTGTACAGCACCATCTTCCGAGAAACCAAAATTCATAATATGATCATAATAATCTGACACAGAAAAAAAGGAAAAATGCAATTAACGCCGTCCATCTGTTGGTGCAGTGATGGCTTTAGAAAGGTTTGGAGAAATCCTGACCCGGAGGGGAGCTCCGCTTATTTCCACTGAACTCAAAACGAGACTTTTCCTGAAACAGCCCTTTTTTTTGTTGCTGTTCTTTTTAATTCATTCCATTTTTGTTCTTGCCATTACTTAATCTTGAATATTCATACATAAGGAACAAAGTAGGATCAAGTCATGACTGACGTATTTCACACTGTAACAATTGTCTTAATTTGCATATTGCTATTGCCAGTCATCAGTGAGTGGGACATTCTCATTCTAGAGAGCATTTGATTGGTCAAAACGAGTGAGTGCAGGATGAGTCACAGTAAATTTAGGATATTTTGAAGACCTTTTTAAGACCAAGTAAAGAAAATTTAAGGAATAAACTGAAGGGAACACAATACGTCAATATTCTCTCTTGAAAAATTTAAGGGGGTCTGAATACTTTCCGTACCCACTGTATATATATAAAAGCTTAAGTCTTGAATAGCTTTACCTCAAGCACTAGAATATGGATTTTTAAATAAAGAAACATTTACTTGAGAAGCAAAATGTCACAAGATAATTAAACCGAGAACAAATATCTGCCAATGGGCTCAGAAAAATCAACTTAGTTCAAAGGGAAAACAAGTTTTCATAACCAGATATTGTTCTTGTTTTAATCACAAACTTGCTTCATTTTGATCAATTTCTCAGAAAACAAGACTTCATATGTTCAGTTCACTTCTCAAGTAAATGTATTTTGATTTAAGGATGTTTAGATATTTGCATTGGAAAACAAGGCAAAAATACTGAGGAAGATATTTGTTTTTTGCAATACATGCAACATTTGGCCACGGGGACTTGGGGCAATAATGTCACCAAATTGGACAAAAATTCCTCTCATGAATTTTCTCATTATAAACAGATGAGAAGTGCAGATGTATGGTGTAAGTAAGAGAATCATTTCAGTGTATACAGCTTTATTGATTAAAAATTTTTTTGAGAGTGCTTAAACTCGCAATAGATCGAAGTTAGTGTTGATGTTCTTTGATAATGTGATAATGTTCTTCACTCTTTTTCTGTATAATTTTGCTGTCTGAATAACCGTGGAAATGAAACCGTTATTATTAGTAACTTGCAATGTTTCTATTAAATTGTGATACTGATAAATACAAATTCAGACCTATTAAAAAAATATTTTATTAGCCGCCCTACATGACACCCATATCTGAGACTTGCCTAAAAAGAGGGTTTGATGTTTGTAGTTAATAGCTTACACCAGGATTTCATCCTCAGGGGGAATGAGCCTTCAGAGAGACCATTAGATTCAAAAATAAATGATCTAAATAAACGTACAGTGCTTGTGAAAACTGTATTAATGTATTAAGTAAATATACACAACTAGCTATTAAAGCTACAGAATTTAGAGCAGCGAGGGATCCTGTGTCTTTCTTCTGTTGTTTGATTAACACAAACCCTGAAGATGGTTCACCCTCAGCCTAAGTTTTTAGGCCTTAATTTGTGGAAGGTCCTGTTATAGATGAACCATAGAAGATATTATTTTCAGATAGAAATTTCTGACTGATAAACACTTACGCCAAAGGAAAGGTCTTGTTAGCATGTCTATTTTAAGCAGGTTGTCTTGACCCTCCGTTGATCTCTGAGGATTTCAGTCATGTGTCACTCCTGCTGTGTTATTGTAGATCCTTACAGGGACAGAGGGCTCTGGCGAGATATATCTGCGGGTATTAAATATTTGGGACTGTCCATATGTCCCATCTCTTATCCTTGCAGTCAACATCTGTCACTTCCTGTCCCGAGTCATGAGTGTGCGTGCTGAGAGATCAGCCGAACACATACTGCCCTCTAGTGCTGCAGAGAGGCGAGTTCAACTTAAAGGGGTCATATACCCACAAGTTGATTTGAATCTTTAGGGTCTTAATGAAAAGTCTGTAACATAGTTTGGTTAAAATTACTCAATGGTAGTGTAAAAAACACCTTTTTTACCCTGTCAAAAACAGCTCTTTTCAGATCAAGCCGTTTTTGTAGCATTTTCCTTTAAATGTTAATGAGCTCTGCTAACCCCGCCCCTCTCTTCCCAGCTAAAACACGGGGTGGATTTTTATCATTATAGGGTGGTTGTGTACACACACTGCCAACACACATTTCAGTTCAAACAATTAGTAAAAGTGCATGTAGCATCCTATGACCCCTTTAAAAGCTGAATTACTGAAGCCTCATAACCCCAATGGATTTTGAATGTATTTTCAAAAAATAGATTTGTATAATTAATAATTGCATGAAAAAGCTAGATATGACTCATTGACAAATGGTTTTTGACCCATTTCCGGTATTTAAAAAGGGAGTTTTACCAGCAGTCAAGGCCTTTTAAATAAAAAATAAAATATTTTAAGAATTTTGACCAGCAGTCATGAACTTTTACTTTTGTATAAAATAAAATATTTTAAATTTGACCAGCAGTCATGTCCCTTCCTTTTCTTTGGTTATGCATCTTTTTTTGTTTTTAATTATTTTAATTTATTTTTGTACATATGCAACACTTAAAAAAATAAAATAAAATGTAAAAACTTGTAGAGGTCAAGTTTGACCAGCAATCATGGCCTTAAATAAAATAAAATTTAATTTAAAATTAAATAAAAAATTTAATATTCTAAAACACTTGACCAGCAGTCATGGGCTTTCTTTTATTTTTTTCTTTTGTACATATAATATATAATTATTCACTAAAATTCACACTGTCCTAAATGTAAAAGACAAACAGGACATTCAAGTGATAAACATGGGCAATGTTTAATTCAACAAAATACTGAACATGGCAGCAGAATCTGAAATGACCCAAACTGGGGCAACACAACATACATTTACTACATTAGCAGCAGTAAAAAACAACAACAACGCATCAATAGACCTCCATCATTCCTGATCCTTTGTGAGAATCCAGCTCACATTGAGCCGGCAAAGGATCATGGGAAATCTCCTCAGGTAGTCCTAACATACAAACACTTCTTTAGGGTTTATTTATGTGAAACAGAGAAATATAACAAGAGTAAAAGATGCTTCAACTACATCGGTTAGCAGATCTGATGACGTTATTTAAATACATCACACATCAACACCTGATAGCATAAAAGTTTGGCTTCAACTAAATTTGCACAACTTGCACTGCAGTACTTTAATTATATTTCAAATCCCTGATTTGATAATAGAGAGATCCAACTTAATACAATTGATAAGATGGAGACGAGGGAAGAAGATACATGTACCACACAAACAAACAAACAAAGGTAAACTAAATAAAACACAAGAAAGAAAGGGTTGCATGTCCTCAGAGAACAGTTCATCTGAACCACAGAAGCCACTGAACCTGCGGATGCTTGACTCAAAGCTAAACACTTTATGAAACGCATCGAGCACCTGCTTTTAAAAACAATAACACAAGAAAATCTCCTTAAATCACAGAAAAGCAGCTGGATATTAAATTATATTGCTACCACAAAACAGAATAAAATACTTTATATATATTTATATATAAAAAAAGTCACAATATCTGAGGTATATCTAATCACTGAGCGAATGACGGTTGAGATTCAGTGATCGTATTAGTGTTAGACTGACCAATGAGTCTGATAAAAGCTGCCTGTTCCTGAACAACACTGGAGTCCATGAGATGACTGAAGAGTACAGCACTACGGACATTCAGTCTTCAACGGTGAAGTTATTGCGGGAAACAGGCGAGCCGTGAGATATCACCACTGTTGAGATGTGAATCGAGAAATGCCTGGGTCATATTTCACCCCAAAAATCTAAAGAAAAAGTAAGAACTTAAATGATGCAGAAAGAGACTGAAGCCTATTTTAGGACTGTATGATTTCAAGTTCATTTCAAGTCATTTTTTCCTCATTAACGTAATGCAAAACATTATTCTTATTACTGTGATGCAAGGAAAATATATTTAAATTGTTCAACAATTGTAAATATATTTAGTTTAATTTTTGTCGTATTTAACATCAATTAAAAAAAATCTGTATTTTTTTGCATTACAGTAATGATAATTCGGGGGAGAAAACTGTAGCTTAATTATGACATTAATGCTTTAAGAGACCAAAAATTAACTTTATTTTCTGCTAATTTAAATGTTGTGTTAGGAGAATGAAGCCTATTTTAGGACAGTTATGATTTTTTTTATATTGTGACATTTTCATGACATTTCAGCACCAAAAAAAATATTATTAATGTGCTGCAAAAGAAAATATTTAGATATAGATATATAGATATATTTTAGGTGGATTTTTATTGTATTTAACATCAGTTAAAAAAACTGTTAATCTGGGTAAGGAAAGTGTTGCTTAATTATGACATTTATGAAAATAACTTTATTTTCTGCTAAACTAAATGTCGCATAAAGAGAATGAAGCCTATTTAAGGACCATTAAGATATTTTTATTTTGTGACATTATTTAGTTGATAATTAAGCCATTTTAGGGAAAAAAAATACTCAACTTCAAGTCATTTTTTCCTCATTAACGTAATGCAAAACATTATTCTTATTACTGTGATGCAAGGAAAATATATTTAAATTGTTCAACAATTGTAAATATATTTAGTTTAATTTTTGTCGTATTTAACATCAATTAAAAAAAAATCTGTATTTTTTTGCATTACAGTAATGATAATTTGGGGGAGAAAACTGTAGCTTAATTATGACATTAATGCTTTAAGAGACCAAAAATTAACTTTATTTTCTGCTAATTTAAATGTTGTGTTAGGAGAATGAAGCCTATTTTAGGACAGTTATGATTTTTTTTATATTGTGACATTTTCATGACATTTCAGCACCAAAAAAAATATTATTAATGTGCTGCAAAAGAAAATATTTAGATTGTTAAACACAATTGTAAATATATTTTAGGTGAATTTTTATTGTATTTAACATCAGTTAAAAAAAACTGTTAATCTGGGTAAGGAAAGTGTTGCTTAATTATGACATTTATGAAAATAACTTTATTTTCTGCTAAACTAAATGTCGCATAAAGAGAATGAAGCCTATTTAAGGACCATTAAGATATTTTTATTTTGTGACATTATTTAGTTGATAATTAAGCCATTTTAGGGAAAAAAAATACTCAACGGCACAAAAAAAGGATCTTTATTTTTTGCTAAATTAAATGATGCATAAAGAGAATAAAGCCTATTTTAGGACCATTATAATTTTTTTTTATACTGTGACATTATTCATGACATTTTAGCACATTGGATTTTCATTATGGTAATGCAAAAAAAAAAAAAACTATGATGCCAGAAAAAATGTATTTAAATTGCAAAAACACAATTGTAAATATGTTTTAAAATAGTTTTTATTGTACTTAAATTACATTTACAAAAATGAATAATAATTATTGTGGGATAGTATTTTTTTATTTTATTTTTGCATTACAGTAATTATAATATGCAATGGCCCAAAAGCTTTATGTTCTACAAAATTAAATGCTGCATAAAGAGAATAAAGCCTATACTATGATAATTTAGATTTTTTTTTATTGCAACATATATTAGAAAATAATTCATATTAGAAAAAAAAACAAAAATCACATTACTGTGGTGCAAAAAAGCAAAAAAACAACAACAAAAAAACACCCTTATTTTCATTACTGTGATGCAAGGAAAAATATATTATATTTGTAAAGCACATCTGTAAAAATAGTTAAAAAGGTAGTTTTCTTGTACCAAATTCCTTACACTAATATAAATTAAATAAAAAAATATATTTGTGATATTTTTCATTAAAATATTTGTTTTCTATTACGCTAATGATATGCTAAGATGTGCTTAACAGTTATGAAATAATGCCGCAATGCAATAAATCTTGGCCCTAAAAATAAGCTTTACTTTCATTGAACAAAATTTTCATGAATGTATAATTCTACATTTTTCATTTTGATTTTAAGATGACTTATGACCCAGATTTTTCTTACTGCTGAGAACTATTGCTGTAAGAGTGAGCGGTCACACAATCACATGCACAGAGTTTACCTGAGTAGTGTAGCGGATAAACATCACACTTTCCTGATGCACCGAAACATTTAGCCGTGATTGAAATCAAACCTGTAACGCAGCGCTGGTCTTCACGTGGCCGCAGAACTAATACTTCAACTGCAGCTCTTGTCACTCAGAAACAACGAACGCTGAAACACGCCAGCGGTGATGATGGCACGTCTGACTTCAGATACTTCAACATAAGCAGATGCTACATTAAAACCAATCCCGACGCTGCGAAAGGCAACTCGAATCATAACAGTCCCGCTGCCTTCAGCTTCCAGTGTCCCAGACAACTGCCGTCACTGCCGGAAATACGAAAAATAACATCCCACAAGACATTTCAAGGAAAAAAGGGTACATTAAAACTACACTAAAATTCACTGAGTACAAAAAGGACCTTGTGTGCTCTTGGAAGGTTGTGTAACAGTCATCAGATCGTCGTGTAGTCTCGATAAAACCCGAGGGTAGAGCATTTTGGATGGAGGTATTCATGGAGTGAAGGCAAAAAAACCAACAACATAAAAATGGCATTAAAACCGATGAGGTAACGTGTGCTCATTTCCCAGCAGTCTGAAACGATCCCCTGAATGCCCTCTGAGAGTTCGGTCTTCTCGCGTTTGAGGTTTTTTGTGTGTGCCTTCCTCTCGGAAGAGTACAGTAGATGAATGTGCTGGTGAAAGCGATCCAACGATGCAAGAAGAAATGAAATACATGGCGATCCAGAGATCAAATTAGCAGCAAAGTTCACATTTACTGGAGCGATGAACACAGTGGTTCGCAGTCCCTGATGTTTGGAGGCGGGCGTTCAGGTGCTGGACTCTTTGGGAGGAAGGTCCGTGTCGCTGTGGGACGTCATCATGGAGACCAGGCACTCCGAGGTAGACGTGTTGATGGTGTTGGTTGTCTTTGAGATGGTGGAGATGCGCTCCTCCACACAGCCTGCGGACAGCCGTGCCTCTGCGTCGTGGTCCCAGCACTCCTCGATGGTCTCACATAACTGGCCCAAACCCTGACGAAACCAGAGAGAAAGAGGTCAAAATAAAGCCTCGGGTTTTGAAAGGATTTCCACATTGTTAGAATTCATTTTAGAATTTTATAGGACCAGAATTTATAGGCAATGTAATTCAAAACTGTGATTTATCGGATAAAAAAAAAATGTGATAAAAAAAATTCAGGCTGCACAATTTGTCCAAATTGTTTGACTATATTTTATTATTATTGTTATTATTATTATTGATACTAAATAAAAATAATTACCAAATAAAACATTGTTTGCAGGGCTGTACAATTTTCCCATAATTCTGTGATTATACATCAATATGACACTATCAATAATAATAATATTATTTTTATTATTACATAAACAAATAAAATAAAATATAATAAAATACAAATATAAAAATAAATTTTTTTTTTTTTTTTTAAATATTGCTATTCTAACATTCCACTTTACATTAAAAAACTGCAACTGTAAAATTACAATACTAATATTTATAGCTGTCTTCATTATTTTCAAATGTTAAACTGCAGGGAGACCTTCTCTTTTGTTGATAAGCACTTCTTCTAAAAGTACATTCTCACCGGATGCTTGATCCAACAGTCTTTAAAAACAGGCCGCATCTTCTTGTGGACCACCACATCCTGAAGGTCTTCCAGTGAAAGATGTTGGCCCACCTCTTCCTCAAAGGGCAGCTGATACTCACCTACAGGACCTGAGTGAGACAGCAACAGCATTAGCTGTCTCACACACACAATACACAGGCATGTGATCGGCTAAGGAGTAAAATTACAATACTGATATTTATGGCCGTCTTAATCTTTTTGGGAACAAAACTGCAGGGAGACTTTTAAAAAAAGCTTCTCTTTTGTTGATTTATAAATGATTCTAAAAA
>NW_015664206.1:40452-93656 GCF_001515625.1 Sinocyclocheilus rhinocerous | reverse complement strand
AAAAAAAAAAAAAAATGGGGTAGGTTCATGTTGCACTGTATTTTCAGTTTGTTTAGAGCTATTTCATAGTTCACATGGGTCATACTTCTCAGGTCAGAATACATGGAAATCCATAATTATACAGAAAAAAAAAAAAATCACATCCCTGAATATATAGGCAGAGCTTTTTGATTTTAGTTGTCAATAAATAAATAAAACTACTTAAAAATTTCAAATATTATGGTGTGTAGATGTGATAAGCAACTCATTTACTCATGTTATTATATAACACGTTACTCCCAGAAATGTAAATTCAGGTGCACACACACTGGGAGATCTGTATGTTTGTGCAGACTCACCATCGGAGGCGGTGCAGCGAGACACCAGCTCCCACAGCACCAGTCCTAGAGCGTACATGTCGATCCTTAGGAAGGCGTCCCTTTGGAAATTAATGGCCCCCTCCAGCACCTCTGGAGCCATGTAACGCCGAGTTCCCACCTGCGGCAGGACAGAAAACACAAACAGTGATTCACTAGACAGTTTTACCGCCATCCCAGCGGAGTTTGGGGACCATCTTAATGTGCTTCAAATTTACACTTATTTGAACTTAAAATGGCTAAATAGCATTCATTTAACAGATGCTTTTATTCACAGCCACATACAAATAAGGAACGTCACAAGCACTTTATCATAAGAGCAGCAATATTTACAGTACAGTGCCAAGTATAAGACAGATTAGACTAGTTTTAGAATATGAAGCAGCACAACTATTTTCATCATTGATGATAATAAATGTTTCTTGAGCAGCAAATCAGCAAATAAGAATGATTTCTGAAAGATCATGTGACACTGAAGACTGGAGTAATGATGCTGAAAATTCAGCTTTGCATCACAGGAATAAATTACATTTTAAAAAATATTACAACAGAAACAGTTATTTTAAATTGATATAATATTTCACAATATTACTTTATGGCATTTTTGATCAAATAAATGCAGCTTTGGTGAGCATAAGAGACTTTAATTTTACCAACCCAAATCTGAACAGTAGTGTTTCTTGGTACAGAAGGATTTGTTTTTTTTAGGTAACTTCAGGGCATGCATTCAGATATTTTGCATGGATATAAAGAAGCAGCTGGACTGAGATGTAGTCAAAGGCTTGGCTTCATCTTTGAGACACTCACCTGGCCGTGTGTATCTCCAGGCGGTTTCCCAGGCTCAAAGCGGACAGCCAACCCAAAGTCTGCAATCACTGCGGTCAAATCCATCTTGAGCAGGACATTCTTGCTCTTGAAATCTCTGCAAAACACAAACCTCAAATCACCCAATGTCTACAGACTTCCTCTTGCGTATGACTACACAGCAAGAGCATTAAAGGTGCAGTAGGAGATCTTGGAAAATGCTAACTTTAGCCTGATAGCACTGAAAGCGGACATCCCACCCTCCCTGTAATCGCCGTCCAAAGCCACGCCCCCCAACGCATTTACGCTCACAGACCACAAACAACATTACTACAATAGGCTACATCAGCGGTTCCCAATTCCAGCCCATGTTCCGAAGTGAAGTAAACTTCAACGGATTTCCCCCACTCAGGGAGTAGAGAGCAATGAACACTGTGTAGGGATCATATCGATCGGAACACAGTTCGAACATTTCTTGATCCTACGCCTTCCACAGAATATATAAATAAAGACAAATACATTTAGACCACTTAACTTAATGATTGCTATCGGGATGTGAAGAGACTTTCAACCAGCATAACAAAAAATGTTTCTGAAGACAATCACCTATTGCACCTTTAATATTTACAAATGTATTTTAAAAGTGCACATCAAATGCTCAAAGATCAGGTTCCTTCCAGATCTGTATCGCTGTTGTAAAAGCTACGGCTCATGTACCTGTGTGCGATGGCGGGTTTGGGTCCCTCTGCTCGATAAGGAAGGTCTTCATGAAGGTATGCCAGGCCTCGGGACATACTTGCTGAAATATGGCACAACTGAGGCCAGCTCACCGGGTTCCCCTTCAGGTAATCCATTAGCGAACCCTGCAATGCATACAGTTAGGGTTTTTGATAAAGATTATGCCGTTTTTTTTATTAAATAAAATACATTTTAACTGAAATATCTATTAATTAAAAAAATAATAATAATAACAATAATATATATATATATAAAATATGAAAATAAAATATAAAGAAAGCTTAAACTTATTTTAAATCAACTAGTTTCTAAGAAAACATTTCTCATTTTCATTTACTTTTATTTACTAGCTTGATGTACTAAGAAAACTAAACTAAAACGGAAAAAAAAAACACTATTTAGACATTAAAAAAAACGAATAAAAATGACAAAAACACAAAAAATGCCAAAATGTTAACAAAAATTTAAATACAACGGAAAACATGGAAATAAAATCTCATTCCAATTATTCAAAGCCACTTACAAATATGAATCATCACAAGCAGTTTACCATAACAGCAACAATATTTTCAGTACACAATGGCACGTTTCAAGTATAAGACAGATTAGCCTAGTGTTTCTTTAAATTTACAATTATATTTTTTGACTAAGTGCTGATTATTGTTGGTTTTTATTTATTCATTCTGAATTGATGCACCTGAATACCAACAATTAATATTTATATGCATGTCTCCAGACACAACTGTTTTTATTTGGTGCATATTTAAAACATTATTTGGTCCATTTCACCCCACAATAAGGTTTTGTTATTTCTCTAGGGACATTTGGGGAAAAATAAATCCTCACTGACCCTCTCGTGGAATTCTGTGACCAGCCACAACTCCATCTGTAGGTTTGTGCCGCGTTTTTCTGCCGAGATGTAGTGCAGAATATTCTCATGTTTAAAACCCTCGGTGAGGTAAATGTCTCTTTCGTTTTGCCACGACTGCTTGTCCTGTTAATAAACACGTTATTTCAGAATCAAGCACCATGCACACAAAATTAATTTGAGTAAAGACAAACAAGCAATCCTCTTTTCAAAGTGCATGAATGGAATATTTACCTGGATGGGAAATATTTTCACCGCCACATATTCACTCAGTAACTGGGCCTTCCACACGCAGCCAAAGCGTCCTCTGGCCTTCAACTCCAGCAACAGCAGCGGCTTCAGGCCAACCAGAGGAGACGGTGGAGGAAGACCAGCATCCTAATCAAAGAGAATCCAAATAAGGCTCATTTAAAAACACAGATAAGAAACAGTATCTGATGAGCAGTACAAGTTAATCAAAGTAACATAAAAGGACATGTAGAGTGTGTGTTAAAATGTGATATTTGGGACTAAATTACATCTAACTGCAAAATATACATTAAAAATCTTTTCAACAATCACTCATCTGAAAGAAAACTACAAGCATAACCCAATAATAATCTCAGGGTTTAAACTAAAGCTTAAGGTCGCTAAGATTTTTAAATGTTTTTGAAAAGTCTCACCACATGCTCACCAAGGCAGCATTTATTTTACCATAAATACAGTAAAAAACGGTAATATTGTGAAATATTATTATAATTAAAAATAACCGTTTTTTTATGTCAATATATATTAAAATGTAATTTCTTCCTGTGAGTCAAAGCTGAATTTTCAGCATCATTACTCCAGTCTTCAGTGTCACAAGATCCTTCAGAAATCATTCTAATATGCTGATTTGCTTCTCAAGAAACATTTCTGATTATTATCAATGTTGAAAACAGGTGTGCTGCTTCATATTTTTGTGAACACTGTGATACAAAGATATCCGCAGTTGTCAGACCTGGCCGATGTCGACGTGTCTGTAGGGTGGTTTTCGTTGGTGGTACGTCCAGCAGGCCAGCACAAGGGCCAGACAGAGAATGGCGAAAGGAAGAAGAGAATAAACCAGCACACCCAACAGAGATGGCCTCGGCTGAGGAGGCTGGATTTTTACTGGGAGAAAACACACAACATTGCGTCAGCAATAACAGATGAGGAACATAATCAAATTACCCAGCTTGGGCTGAGCATTAATTTTACATGAATGCACCAACTCTTGTATCTACCATCACGGCTGTGAGGTCACATATGGAAGCTGGTTTACCTGCAGGAGCGATGGCTTCTGGCAGGTGTGTGAACTTCTCATTGCAATAGTTTCCTTCACAGCAGCAGAAGAACACCTGCGGACTCTCCTCCGTAGCCACACACTCCTGTCTGCTCACACTCACACACACACACACACACACACACAGAGAGAGAGAGAGAGAGACAACAGTGATGAAAGCAGTGGATCTAAAATTAGTCGCTGTAAAACGGCACAGACTGATGAGTTCTTAACTGAAGGAATTGCTAAATTAGAGAAATAAATCTAAATGTAGTAACTTTGATGTCTGCAAGGAAACCACAAAGCACACCATCGTTTTCAGCCGTTCAAAACAGTTTGCATGTTTACAGTCCTCAGTGATCAGTGTCTAATGTGACCCACATTTGCATGTTTTCACTTGAGAGAATCTGGGAATCTGTTGGTTTCAGAGCCATTAACCATTAAAGGGACACTCCACACAAAAATGAAAATTCTGTTATCATTTACATCAGCTTATTATTCTTGTGCTGAAAAGCGATTCAAGCACTTTTATTTTCCAAACAGTTTGATGATTTTATTTACAAATATCATAAGCATGAGTTGATTGATATGAGGTCAGTTAGATTTTAATACTTGAAGAAATTAGTACTTTTATTCAGCAAGGATGCATTAAATTGATCAAAAGTGACAGTAAAGACATTTATAATATTTAAAATAAATGCTGTTCTTTTAAACTTTCTATTCATCAAAGAACCCTGAAGAAAATTTGTAGCATGCTTTCACAACAATATGAAGCAGCACAAATGTTTTCGACAATGATAATAATCAGAAAAGTTTCTTGAGAAGCAAATCAGCATATTAGAATGATTTCTGAAGGATCATGTGACACTGAAGACTGGAGTAATGATGCTGAAAATTCAGCTTTGATTCACAGAAATAAATTACATTCTAAAATATATTAAAACAGAAAACAGTTATTTTAAATTGTAATAATATATATGTTTTTTCTGTATTTTTGATCAAATAAATGCAGCTTTGTATATAAGTATATAAGATACTTAAAATATTCAAAAATCTTACTGACCACACACTTGGTCAAACAATAGTGTATGTTTAAATAACTTCTGACCGTAACATCCAATGAAGCTTGTAATACGTAAAGATGTTCAATTAAACAATTTTGGATTTTAAAACGTTCTTAAATCTAGAAGCAAAACTTGAAAACAAAGATTGTGATGCGCTACATTTGTTTGGCACCATATCAATGAAAAAAGGTAGTCGAATCAAACAGTGCCATTATATAAAGGAGGTTTTGATGTTACCTGTCATAACAGTTGAAGTCGTCGAGCCAGCAGCCTTTTCTGACCAGGCGGATGGTTCCGGTCGAGTTCAACCAGGAGGCGTAACAGTGCAGCCTCTTGTCTTTCTCCCCCTCACACCTCTCAAAACCGCTCTGATTGGTTTTCTCAGTCCGCCAGTTATCATTGTAGTAGACGCACTCTCTAGTCTCCACCTCTGCCTGACTGCCTCCTGACAGAAAACACAGAATAGGAGCAGATTAAAACAAGCATTTTCTTTACCAAACAGTTGTTGGTAGCCATTGATTGCCATAGTATGGAAAAAAAAATACTATGGAAGTCAATGGCCGTCAGCATTCTTCAAAATATCTTCTTTTGTGTTCAACAGAAGAAAGAAACTCATCCAGGTTTGGAACAACATGAGGGTGAGTAAATGATGACAGAATTTTCATTTTGAGGTGGACTATCGCTTTAATGCACAGTATTTACATTAAACAAGTGCATTAGAAAACAAAATATGCAAACGAATGATGCATTGCAAATGATTTGAAACAAATGAAAAAATGTTTTGCTTGTGCATCTTTAAAATATATGCTAACAAGATTGATATTTTGTTATGCATGAGACATTAAAAGCTGCTTTTGTGGTTGGATTTATCTAGATATTAGTCAACAAATAACTACACAAACATTTTCAGTCGCAAACGATTTTATAAGATCACAAGCAACATTTACCTGTCAATCAAAACCTAATGAGATGTTTAAACCCCCTCATCAGAAACCTCAGTGTGTGTTCAACTAGCCATCAGACCTCCACACCAAAACACACAGCCACAAACCACACGCTTCATGGGTAGATGATTTAAGACCCGTGAATTGAGTTTCTGTGCTCTTTAAGAAAACCACCAAATCAAATCCAGATGTCAAATCAGCTGTCAGAAGGCACGTCTTGTCGTCTTTGTATAACCAACGCCGTAACGCTGTGCATCACTGTACACATTTGCACAAAGAACTGGGTCAGGGATCGTGAGATGATTACATAGCATAAGATCCACACTACAGGCGAGCAGAAAGACCTCCTAAGGTCAGACTGAAATGGGGGAAGATAGCAGATCATGACATAATGCTGGATAGGGAACACAAGCAGAGGTTTCTGCTCATTGCATATGTTAAAAAATAAATAAAAACAAAGCCTGCCCCTTTAAATTTGACATATAGCTGCCGACCACCCTTCCCCCCCGCAGCTCAACATATTCCTTTTAGTAATTAATTTTTATTTGTTTTGTCTTTTTAAATGCAACTGAACTCAATGCTTGATACATTATTATTAATAATCATTTTATTTGTTTTCTGACACCGTTATAATGCTCAGCCTATAATTATTAAACAAGCTTTTATTTGTCTTTATTCTTTTAATACATTTTTTGACCAATTATTACTTCAAAATAATTTGATTTTTTTTCTGTCTTATTTTTACACCACTGGCACTGAACCTGATGCTTAACTATTATTATTTTTTGTTTTTTACTAACATTTATTTGTCTTTTTTGATGTCACTTTACCTAAAGCTCAACCTATTATTATTAATATTATCAACTAGTTTTTTTTATTTATTTATCTTGTCTTTTTAAATACAACTAAACTCAATGCTCGGCACCAGTATAATGCTCAACATATAATTATTAAACACTCTTTTATTTGTCTATTCTTTTAACACATTTTTGAACAATTATTATTTCAAAACAATTAGAATTTTTCTGTCTTATTTTGACACCACTGACACTGAACCTGAAGCTTAAATATTGTTTTTTAACAAATAATTATGTATTTTTGATTTCTTTAACCCAAAGCTCAACCTATTAAATATCAACTAAATATAAAAAATATCAATAATATCAACTAAATTTTATTTGTCTTGTCTTTTTTGTTAAATACAACTAAACTCAATGCTGTTTTTCTGACACCATTAAACTGAATGATAAATTTAGAATTATTAAAAAAAATGTATTTGTATTTATTCTTTTTATGCCATTTTTAAAGCAATTACGAATTAAAAGAAATTGCTTTTTAATTGTGTTTTTTTTTGGACACCACGGGCACTGAACCTGATGCTGAACTATTATTATTTTAAAATAACTATCTGTTTTTTTTTATGCCACTTAACCCAAAGCTCAACCTATTATTAAGATTATTGAATAATTTTTATTTTTATTGTCTTTTTAAAAAAAACTAATCTCACTTTATTTATTATTAGTCACTTTAACTAGAAATCATTAGAAATAATTGTGTTTCTGTTTCTAGGGAGCAAAAAAGCAGATTATGCATAATGTTTGATGGGCTACACAAGCAAGGAGGTTTATGCACATTACATACTTCAAAAAAAACAAAAAAACAAAGCCTGTCCCTTTAAATTTGACGTATATCCTCTGGCCAGCCATCCCCTCTGCAAACGTGACCCCACCTACTCACTAAAGCACCCAGGATCAAGAGAGATGGGGCTACAGAAGCTTTAGCACCAGAGCCCATGTTATGAGTTGACGTTCATCATGCTTTTAATGACTAAACACTCACTGATAGATCAATGTATGGCTTCTTTGTCACTAATACTGGGTGTCACATGATAAGAGTGAATTAATTACAACAGCAGTCCCCTACTTAAAACCCACAGCACTCCGCTTTCCTCATTCACACACACACACACACACACACACAAAGAATAAGTGAATTTCCAAGATCCCCTGTGGTGCGCTTTCACGCCGAAGCACCCAGATTTTACCTTTCTTAACCCCGTCACCACCCCGCAGCTGATACACACACACACACACAATCACACACTGATCTAGAGGGTGACTCTTTTGTTTTGAGGGGGTTTCCTCCTCACAGTGACCCATAAGGGACTCCATTACAAATCAGCTTTCAGGATAAGAAGATCTCCTCACTGTTCCCATAAAACAATGATCAAAATCAATACATCAACATCAATACCTGAACAAAGCACAATGCTTTGTCTGCTGGTCAAATAAACAGACTGGACTAAAAGTGAAATCGAAAGTAGGAATATAAAAGGGCAGATTTTAATATATTTGATGCACAACAACAACAAAAATAGTATACAAGTAAAAATAAGTATAAGTGTGTGTAATGCTAGGCGGTATACCGGTTCATACCGAATACCGGTTTTTATTTTTGTTATGATATGAATTTTGAAAATACCGCAATACCGGTATATGTGTTTTGTAAAAATCGACGCGTTTCAAAAAGGCGGGGCATAGAGGAGAAACAATAATGTACAGTATGTGGAAAATAATGTGTTTTTTTAACTTTAAACCGCATAAACACATTTCATTACACCAAATACACAAAATAATGTTCTTTTTAGCAGCATCATATGACCCCTTTAACTTTGAATATTTTAATTATATTTCCTCCATTGTATTATTTAAAAATACATTAAATTAAGCCACTGGAGAATATTAATAGCACACCCTAATCAAAGCTCATAAATAAATAAATAACAGACAATTTAATTATTTTAACAGGCTACTATTTTAAAATACATTTGTGTATGCATGCTGCTTCATCACTGGCCCATAATATCTGAAATGTAGCCTATTTACATTATTTACGTAAATATCTGAAATATAGACTATAACATTAAAGTAACATGTAATGTACAAATGTGTACAAAATGTTTACTAAAATGAAAAAAGTAACAAATAAATTAATTTAATTTAATTATAAACATTAAAAATTAAACAGTGTGGACTTTGTAGATAATTAATGTTACATGTAAAACTCATAATAATAATAATAATAATAATAATAATAATAAAATGGTCTAATATTTGAACAACAGAAAATTATACTATTTTAGCAGTCCGCTATTTTAAAATACATTTAAATATATAAAATGATATAATAAATAAATAATAAATATAATTTAATTTAATTTTAAAATATATATGATGGACTTTTGGATACATCCTGTTTCATCACTGGCCTGAAATATCTGAAATATAACTGGTTTATAAGTCTAAAGCATTAAAATAAAATAGTACAAATTATGTGCTTGATTTATTATATTATTTAAAATACAATAAAATTAAAATGAAATAAAACATTGTGGATTTTGGATACAAGCAATGGCACATCCCACTCAAAATAATAATAATAATAATAATAATGAAATATTGTCCCAAAAACCTGAACAACAAACAATTATACTACTTTAATAGTTAGATATGATGGGCTTTTTACATAGTATGGTCTAAATGAGTAAAATCAAATACTACAGATGTGCTCATTTGCTCTATTTAAACTATATTTTGTATGTATTTTAAAACACATTCAAATTAACCCTACTTTACCACTGGACTCAAATATAAAATGTCTAAAGCTTAAGTAAAAATAAAATTAACATGTCTGTGTTCAATTTGTGTTCAGTTGTACTGTTCAAACTGTGCTATTTTAGACTGAACTGTTTTCAAATACATACAAACATGTCACCTGGTACTAAACCACATTATTTTATGACCTGGACAGACTTCTGAAAGTTTCAAATCTTTAGTGAAGCAGTCAGTGCTGATCTTGGGCATGTCAGCCGTTTCTTCTCTACAACCAATCGACGACACAAAGAGTGAGAGAAACCCCTAGTGCTGCTCGACCCCAGAGGTCACGGCTTTGTCCGTTCTGTTCCCCCCCGCTAACAAAAACTTCAGAGGGTCACATTCCTCCCCCAGATCCCCGGATACTCAGCTGTCACGAACAAACCCAGGATATTCCCCTCTCACAGACTTTCCAATACAAAGACTCGCACTGTTGTCCAAGTGAGGAGCAAACAGGGCCACTGTGTTTTTGTGTTACCTTGAGCTTAAAAGAGCTGCTCAGAGAAGATGCTGTGAAGTGAATGAAAGATAGAACATGCATCTGATTCCAAAAGTTCACAACAGGTGTCAAATCTATTTTAAAGGAAAAGTTCACCCAAAAAATTAACATTTGTTGACAATTTACTCATCCTTCGGACACCCAAGATGTAGATGAGTTTGTTTCTTCATCAGAACAGATTTAGAGATATTTAGCATTCCATCACTTCCTCACCAGTGGATCCTCTGCAGTGAATGGGTGCCGTCATATATATATATATATACACACATATATATATATATATATATATATACACTCACATATATACATAACACACTTTTAAGTCAATAAAATAACATACACAAAATAAAAATAAATACAAAGAAAAGGACATTTCTAAACTTCTATTATTTTGTTTTTATTTATTTATTTTGGCTCATTCGCTTTCTTTTTTACACAAGTTGGCCTGATGCTTTTATTATACCCGAATAATATTTTAACCAACTTCTGTCACTTAACCCAAAGTCCAATGTATTATTAATATGAACTAATCTTTATTTGCCTTGTCTTTTTTAATACAACTTAGTGCTCAACCCATTATCATTAATAACCATTTGTTATTAATATTAACATTTTTGTTTAACCATTTATTTGTTCTTTCTGACACATTAAAACCAATAATCAACTTTTTATATTTTATTATGATTTTAAAATAATTAGGTTATATTTTAAATTTCGACACCACTGGCACTGAACCTGATAGATAAAATATTTGTATTTTTATTACAAGTGTTAAAGTGCACTAATGTTTTGAATAATAAACACCCAATCTGCCATGGCAGCTCATGACAAAATAGGAAAAAATGCTTTAAATATAAAATAAATGTGCCTTTTGGCAGGTGATGTTTGTCCACATATTATTACAAACAAGGATTAAACGCACTGACCATATAAAGGCAACAATCCCAGATACCTAAAGAAATTATAAATGCTTAGTATTTTATATCTAAAATGTCTTATAAACCTGCAATGAAAACAAACCAATTTGGGAAACCAAACGTTACATGAAAACATGAGGTGAAACCGTAAGTTGTTGTTTTGTGGAGATCAACTGTTTCAACAAACCAGCTGTTTTACTTTTGTTCTTTGTGCCCACGATGCCTTTAAACAACCAGAAATATCACACAAGCAACTATAAAACAACCTACTCGAGCTGGTTCAAACCTAAATAACGAAATATATCAAAACACCCACGTGAGTTAAAAGAATGAACAACTAATTCGGGTTACATTGAAGCCAGCACTCAGCGGATTTGTTTGGTAACGCTGGCTGTGTCTCCAAACCTAGCGCGCTGCCTACATAGGTAGCATTAAGTGCTTCACTTGCAAACTAGCATGCTGTCTAGATAGGCATCGTGACTAGGTTTAGTAACACAGCCAGCCACACAAGATACTATCGTTTTGATTGAAGATGAACCAAATCAATGTAAACGAACGCCTCACCTGTGCACCAGACGAGTGCAAAAGTCAGCCAGGTAACAAACATGTTCCTTCCCTCGAGGACCCTGGCGATAAATGTTGTCCTTTATGCCGTGAAAGCATTTAAGAATGAGATGAAACACATGAACGCGAAGGAGCCGCGGGCCTGCACGCAATTCTTCACCGCTACAATAACAACACGAGCTCTTCACTGCAACACAATGTATCCCTCAGAAGCGCGCCGGTCGGAAAGAAAGTCCCTGCTGCCTCAAACATCCAGCATTTCATTCTGACCGCACAGCAGCAGCATGGACGAGCCCTCGGTGGGCGCGTGAGTTTGGATGCTTGGAGTAGAAGCGAAGCCCCCTTGAGTGAGTCCGTGTGTGTGTGTGTGTGTGTGTTTCTCCCCTTCTGCCGGGGCAGTTGGAGGGGGCAGAAGGGACTGACATGCGAAAAGCTGAACGGCGTCCAAAATGGCTCCTGAGAGCACACAGCAGCGGTGCCAGCGGGAAACCCGGATGTTCATCAGGGCCACTGGACTCACTGCTGCTTCATCATCAGTCCAATAAAAGCAATACAGTCAAGAGAAATACTAATAAACGTACTATACGCTTGAATTGAAACTGAACTATTTACAGTACATTAAAACAATAAATAAATTAAATCAGATACAAATTATCCTAAACTTGAAACCGTTCTGTTCCCCCCCGCTAACAAAAACTTCAGAGGGTCACATTCCTCCCCCAGATCCCCGGATACTCAGCTGTCACGAACAAACCCAGGATATTCCCCTCTCACAGACTTTCCAATACAAAGACTCGCACTGTTGTCCAAGTGAGGAGCAAACAGGGCCACTGTGTTTTTGTGTTACCTTGAGCTTAAAAGAGCTGCTCAGAGAAGATGCTGTGAAGTGAATGAAAGATAGAACATGCATCTGATTCCAAAAGTTCACAACAGGTGTCAAATCTATTTTAAAGGAAAAGTTCACCCAAAAAATTAACATTTGTTGACAATTTACTCATCCTTCGGACACCCAAGATGTAGATGAGTTTGTTTCTTCATCAGAACAGATTTAGAGATATTTAGCATTCCATCACTTCCTCACCAGTGGATCCTCTGCAGTGAATGGGTGCCGTCAGAATGAGAGTCCAAGCAGCTGATAACAACATCACAATAATCCATAAGTAATCCACACCACTCCAGCCCATCAAATAACATATTGTGAAGTGAAAAGCTGCATGTTTGTAAGAAACAAATCCATCATTATGACATTTGTAACTTCAAACCGTTGCTTCGGTCATCTATCCATAATATTGCTTTCTCCAGTGAAAAAGTCTTCTTGTCTGAATTAAGAGAAAAATATGCACTGATCAAGCACAGTTTACAAGTGAAAACGGCACATTTTCAGTAAATTTTCAGTTTTGGGTGAACTACTCCTTTAAGCAATCATGTGTTATTTTTGTATTATTTGTATAGTATTGTAGTATTTATTAATACTTAATAAATGTCATTTTTATTGTTTTTTTATTTTTCTATTTAGCTTTAATTTATATTTATATTATTAATTTTTTTATTTAAATTGAGTTTTTTCAGTTTTTCATCTAATATTAATATTTTATTTTATTTCCGCTTTATTTAAATATACGAAAATGATTTTTAATAGTTTTAGTTTTAGATTTAGTTACCAATAACAACACTTCAAGTGACAAATTCATAATATCCTATATGCATATGCAATGTTTTTGCAATACATTTCTAAATGTAGGAAGAAAGAGATATTTGCGATATCAAAAGTTTGTCACATTACCTTGTGAATGGATTTTAATTATAACAGAACTGGCAAAATGTGGGTGGTGTTCTGCGTAGCTTTTAGTGTGTTGCTATGCAGTTATTAGGGTGGTTTTTACATGTGGATAATTAGGGTGGATAATTCATACTCTTCAGCAAGTATGAATTATTAAAAACACTTAACATTTCTAAAATTTCTGCATATGTGTTGCAATGCATATGTGTTTTTGCAGAGAAGTGTGTGTATCAAAAATATTAAAGCATGTGTTTAAGGTATATTTGGTTATATATGTTTAGAGGTAACTGGGAAAGCTTTCTTTGAAAAAAAAAAAAGTGTTTTTTTTATAACATGTCAGTGAATGTTTGGAAATCTGAAAGAGAGAGTGAGAGTGAGAGAAGTTCTACTTTATTTAATTATATATACATGCATGTATTTATTTATTTATTCATTTATTTAATTATTATGTTAAATTTTTTTTTATACATATCTGCTCTAGATTCAATGTAAACACTATATTTTGGCAATACATTGTAACAATTGTCATGCCGTCATGCCAATAAAGCACATATTGAATTGAATTGAGAGAGAGAGAGAGAGAGAGAGAGAGAATAGCAACTATTTCACAATTCACTTTTATTTCAACTCATTGCCTCAGTACAAATACAAAATAAAACATACAAGAATATTTCTGTGCTAATTGCATTTTTTTTTCAAATAACTGATTCATCATTGAAATTCCATAAAGATAAAAAGCACATAGCTGTGTGATTCAGTAATATAAATCAAAGTTCAGGTTCATTTGGTTTATCATTTGGGGTAAGTATACTTTGAAATATTGATTTTCCTTTGAGAGTGAGGCTGTTTTGGGATGTAAAAGTTTAGAAATATTTAACCACCCTGCAGATAGACTGGATGTTGGGATCCTCAGCTTGCCAATCCATAAATGAGCAGTAGTTTCCTCTTTCCACAACGTACATGCGGCCACGATAGTTCGGCTCCTCGTACATGACCCAACTAAACCGGTGGAGAGAAAGAAACATTTGATTTATTATTTATTTTATTTGCAATTGGCTCTCCTGTGTGAATGACATTAAAAATGGATGGCCGCTGTTGCATTTGCGCATCATTTAAATTGCATTACTTTAGGCTGCAATTTTTCACTCAATAAATGCAAAATGCATTATGATTCTACTTCCACTCAAAATAGGCATTTTCAAAATGATATAATAAATGATCTGTAGAGTATTTTGAGCTGAAACTTCACAGACACATTCTGGGGACACCAGAGACTTATATTACATATTGTAAAAAGGGGCATAATATGTCTCCTTTAAATGCATACTTTTAATATCGCATACTTGTAACTTGGTGCAAATAATTTAGCAATGAAGATTCATACTGATTAAAAAGATACTGAGCTTTAATTAAAACATAATTAATTGCTTTAAACGATCTACAAACATCATCTTATTCTGAGCATTTTTTTTTTAATTATTCAAGCTCTATGGGACCTTGGAATATTTTACGCTTTCAGTCTTTGATTGCCTAATAAAACATTGTTTGATGTTTGGCCATGCAGAACTTACGCTCCGTCTCCATAGACTTTAATGGAGTTGAGGCCGTTCTTGCTGAATCCGGAGCTCTGAAGGAAGGCACAGTCGTCACACAGTTCAACACACTGACCGGTGAAGTTTTGGCCCTCAAAAAGCTCCATCCTGTAGTGCTCCCCGTGCTGACAGACACAGACAAGCACATTGAGTGTCACATTTGAAAAAAATCATACAGTCAAGACAGAAAATCTCAGAGGTCAAAAGTTTGACCCTTGACAGCATGAAATACTTGCATACTAGAATAGCATATATTGTTTGCAGAATGCAGATTTTCTTTGAATACTCTTTGAATAGAGTGGAGTACAGTGATTAGTATAATGCACAATGTTATTTTAGTATTGAGATACTTTTATAGTTTTTATTAATATTTTGAATTCGTTTTTATTGTTATGTTGTTTTTATTTTAGTTTTAGTTAGTTCTAGTCATTTTAATGTGCTTTTTATAATTTTTATTATTTGTTAAATATATGTTTTTACTTTTTATGTATTTTAAAATTCTATTTATTTTTACATTTTTATTTCAGTTTTAGGTTGAGTTAAACTACAGTAAACGACAGTACAGTAAATGAAAATGAGGCATGTTGCAACTCGGATTTTTTTAGAGTTGTAAATAAAACAAAGATTATTGGAGTATGTTTTACAGGGGAAAAAAACTATTGCAGTCTTTCCACTTCAAAATTTCACATTTCACATTTTAATTTAAGTTGGCATGATTTGATCATGTCGTGCGTGTGAGTGTGTGCGTATGTGTGTGTGTGTGTGTGTGTGTGTGTGTGTGTGTGAGAGAGTATGTGCGTATGTGTGTGTGAGCATGGCATGAAAAGACATATCTTTTCATAAAGTGTTTTCATCCTCACCATTTTGATTGGCTTGCTGGAGCCCATATGATCATTGTAGGCATTCCAACGTTGGAAATCGGGATACTCTCCTTTTTCCATAATGTACTGCTGTCCCTTGAAATCGGGATGGTCGAAACACACCCAGGCCCCGCTCTCCATGCGGATAGAGTTCACCCTGTTCATGAAACCACGGTCCTGGAAGTTTTCACAGTCTCCAAACACCTCCAGCCTCTGGCCTGTGAAGCACTTCCCCTCATAGAACACTATCTGGAAGAAGACGGAGGCTTGATTTAGTGACGATCAAAGGGAAAACTCTTGATTTATTGAGGTTTTTGATTCAACTACAGTCACCGGTGGTGTAACAGACTCTGTGAAAGTGAAACTACATGAGTTCACAGTGTGAGATTCATTAATCAGCGTCACGCTGAGAACACTTTCCATCTTGTGAAGTTTCTTACTCCATCTTGGCATTAAACCAGCAGAACAAATGGTGCAAATGTAAGTTAGAAAAGCTTGTTTGGGCAACTGCATTAATCATCTTATAGTTTTACTTCTGAATAATTAGTTATGAAATGCCAATCTTAAAAAAAGAAGAAGAACTTTCAAACACATTAGAGAAAAATAGGGCAGTTTGCCACAGTAAAAACTGTCAGTCAAATATTATCTTCATTTGGTCACATTTGAAAGGTAAACACAAGATCATAATCAAGATCACAGTTTGATTCCTAAGAGGAAATTTGGAAACATGAGTCCAAAAATAAACAGCTGCAAGTTGACATCGCCAGGCTCAACAATAAATTATGTTTCATAAAATGTAAAGTCTTTCATTTGTTGGTTATGCACATGCATTTTTATGCATTGAAGTTTGCCTATTCAACATTTTTGTTGTCAAATTCTGCTTTCCCCCCCCCCACCATGGTAAAGTTATCTAGCAGGCTACAAAGCTGAGGCTTAGTTGAAATTGCAAAAATAGTTTGTGATAATCAGGAAGCATCAGTCACCAAGCAAAATTGGGGTTATTGATTTATATAACTTATATTGTTGTATTTTTTTTGTAAAGAAATTAGATCCATATGTCTTCATAAAAATAGCCATTTATTATTTTACTTTATTTTATTTTAATTTATATATTTTATTTTATTTGTTATTATTATTATTTTTTAGTAGAGGCCAGTGAAAATATTGACAGAACAGGTAAAAATGTGTACTTATTGTTATTGTTATTGTTGAGTTCTGCAGCACCGAATGTGTGCACTGAGATAATGTAAATATATGCATTCATTTAAGAGTGCATTAATTTGGGTGCATGAGATGCAGTGTACATGCAAAACTACAGTTGTGCAAATTGCAAATTATGCAAAAAATATATAATTATGTATGATTGTATAAGTATGCAAATATCTATTACATATTACAAAAGTACAGTATATACATGAAACTTTGTCAGCAAACGACAGACAATATACCCTGAAATGTATTACTCACCTTCCCTGAATATTGTGACATCGTTCCCTGCCTGGATCCTGAGCAACAATCCAGTGGAGTGAGAGTGAGAAAAAGAGAGAGAGCAACCAGAGGGAATAATCTGGACTGTCTGATATATGTGGCTTATACGCTCTGAGGTGTTATCGCGAGGTTTTGCCAACAAAAAAGGCACAATGGAGAGCTTAGTGGTTTCTGCATCATGGACAGTTTCTCTTACATTGCTCTGCTGATATCGGAGTTCAGGAGGGCGAGATGCACAATGGCACAATCGATTGTGTTAAAGCTCTGATTTACAGTCAGTGTTTGGGTGTGAGAACGACTGCTGCTGCTGGCACACAGTCAAAACACAACAGAGCTGAAGAACATAAACATGACCAGAACTAGACCACAAGAGACGTACCACAATCTATCTATCTATCTATCTATCTATCTATCTGTCTGTCTGTCTGTCTGTCTATCATCAGTCTGTCTGTCTGTCTGTCTGTCTCTGTCTATCTATCATCAGTCTGTCTGTCTGTCTGTCTGTCTGTCTGTCTGTCTATCTATCTATCTATCTGTCTGTCTGTCTGTCTGTCTGTCTGTCTGTCTGTCTGTCTGTCTGTCTGTCTGTCTGTCTGTCTGTCTGTCTGTCTGTCTGTCTGTCTGTCTGTCTGTCTGTCTGTCTGTCTGTCTATCTATCTATCTATCTATCTATCTATCTATGTGCATACATGCAATTACAGGAAGTTATTAGGAAGTTGCATACATGCAATTACAACACAGCACAACACCCTGCAAACAGAGGAGCTGCAAACACACAAAGTTACACACATAAAATTGAGAAATATTTTTAATTCTCCTGTGTCAAGACCATTGATTTCACTGTGCTGCATATGAGAGGGCTTGGCTTGTTTGCAGAAAGACAAAGAGAGAGAGGAGGGAGCTGATAAGAAACTGTAGGATAAAGGTGAGGTTTCATATAGACATATAGACATACAGACAGACAGAAGAAGAACAGTTTAACTCAGTCCAACACAGTACAAAGGTGAGTTACACTTTACACACAGTTTTATTTATGAAAATTATTTTTACAGTACATTAAAACATATACATCAGGGATGCATCATAAAGCACAAGATAAAACTTTATTGATCTACTCTGGGAAATATTATGACCTTTGAGTAGAGAGCTGCTTCAGACTAATTACAGTAATGGTTTGTTTTTAGTACATTTATGATGCTTTTGGTTGGTTGTTGTCTAGTATGTGTTTTAATACTGTTTAGAGTTATATTCCTACTTTTTCTAAGATAATAAATGAAATAAGTGTAAACATTCAACAGTCGCTTCTCTTCTTCGGTTTGTTTCCCAGAATGATGAAGTTCCTCGTATTGGCTGTTGTTCTCATGCTGGTCGTGACAGGCGGTGAGTGTGATTATGGATTTCCTGTCATAAAACGTACTTTGGAACTATGATGCATTGAAATCATGCTTTCTGTACGTGTGCATTAAAAGGATAGTTAAAGATAGATATTTTGAAGAATGTGGGTAACCAAACGGTTGACAGTAACCATTGACTTCCATAGTATGGAAAAAAACAATGGCTACCTTCAACTGTTTGGTTACCAACATTCTTCAAAATATCTTCTTTAGTGCAGATGAAAGAAACTCATACAGGCTTGGAACTTGAGGGTAAATAAATGTTGACATAATTAAAATTTTTGGTTAACTCATGTCCCTTTAAAATATAAATGATTTAAAAAAATATGTAATATACTATCAATAAAATGCAATAGAAGACTATTGCAGGTAACCGTTACATGCAGAATCATTAAAATTAGCAAATTACAGATTGATATGTATTGCAGTTATTAGTGCATGTTAGTGCATAGAATGAACGAATAATCTATTAGATTAAAAACCAGTGGGGTCCAAAAGTCTGGAAATACAGTAAATTAAGTTTTAGGATTTAAAATTTTTAAAAAAAAAATATATTTAAAAAAACCTATGTAAAGTTAAGAACCCTGTACTGTACATCGTCTTTATATATATTTCAAATAAATATATAAAAACTATTCACATTCTTTGATGTCAAAATTGGTGAGTATTGAGATCATCTATTATGCACTGAATATAACATGATGCATATGCTTTGTGTGCTGAAATATGATTGGATACAGGAACAGAAAAGAAAAATTGTTGAACTATTGCATGTAGCATGAGGGCAGGTTTTGCATTTCTGGTAGAAATTAAAATTCTGAAATTTTGAACAATTTTAAACAATTTTAAACAAAGAAATATTATAATTCAAAATTTAAAATATTGTACTGATTATCTTCTTTGTATCACTATAAATGTCAAGTAAATATAAAATTTGAAAAACAGCTAAATTCTTGTGAGCTGAACATCATAAGTCAAAATCCATGCAATAGTGTGAAGTCAAAATCAATGTGTGATTATTGATTTCTTGTCATAAAACGGACTTCCAGATTATTCATGATGCATGAAATGTCTGAAATGTCAACATGAGAGCAGCAAAAACTGTCCAAAACACAAGGTCAAAGGCTTTTAGATACATACAAGGTTTATGTACATGTAAGAGTGTATCTGCACAAACAGGAAGTGTGGATTTAAATATTGTCCCGTGTGTTTAAGGCTCAGCCCTGGACTGCCTGCACTGCGTCCCAGCAAAAGCAGGAGGGGCCTGCGAGATCACCGCCGTAACCTGCCCACCAGACAAAGACGCATGTGCTGCTGCCAAGTTCCGCAGAAGTCCATGTGAGTGATGAAGCCCACTGTGACCATTCAGACAGTAGCTAAGAGCTGCTGCTGTTGATGACATTAACAATTTGTTAAACAATGAAATGTCTTATGGTTTTGTTTGAAACAGACGGTCATTACCAGAAGTGCATGTCCATGTCAGGCTGTGAGATGGTGAAACAGAACGCTTACATCAACATCAAGTGCTGTCAGAAGGATTTCTGCAACACCTTTGACTGATCTGCCGCTGCCATAAATCAGCATGACTCATAAAACAGCTTTCAATAACATACATTACACATGAATCAAGTTACACATGCATGTTTATGAATGTTTTTTTTTTTTGGCTGAATATATAAAATATAAGTTCACTTTTAGTATAGTTGCAGTACAGGCTAAAAATATTGTTGTAAACTAGTTGTGTACTTAAAGTTTACTACTGTTATACTTAAAAGTATACTTTTATATATTAGAAAGTGGGCCAATTTAGTCCCAAAGAGTATTGAAATAGTACACTTACAAGTATACTACTAGTACACTGATATTTGTACACTTGCTACATAAAGTATACTTGAACTTTACTTAAGTATACTTAATAAAATAAACTTGAAGTATACTACTTTTTGGTAAGGGTATTTATTTGTGAAATGTACTATTATTTTTCTTAGTGAAAATTGTTTCACCTGTAAATTTACAAAAAGAAGAGGGATCTTTACTGAACCTAAAGTGTTAAAAAAAACAACACTGAACTTGTATGTATGTAAATGCATTGGTGAGAAAGAGGAAAACACAACCATAATCGTTTAGTTTGAGACCCAAATGTTGATGATATTTAAGAAAACTTCCGTAATGGACTTGTGCCATATTAAAAACAAGTGGTTTATTGTAGTAGAGCAGGACAGAACAGGATCTTGCTCAAGCACATGATACGATCAGTACTGATGATCTGAAGCCAATGCATGAGTAAACAATGACCAAACACAGTTGTGGCCTCATTTTAACACAATGAACAGGTTTCAAACCCTTTGGGAATTCCTGGATTACTGGAAATGATTCACTCCTGAGTACATGACAAGTATATAAGATACACACACAAGTGCTTATGAACTTTTAATACGCTCAATCCTACATTACTTGTGAGGTAAGTTATTAAAACAATAGGCAAGGCAAGGCAAGTTTATTTGTATAGCACATTTCGGTAACGTCTGCATAGCTGTGATAGGCGATTTGGTTCTTTCTCATTATTTGACTTAGTGGGAGCATATACAGGCTAAACAAGAGCGGTGCAAGAATTGAGCCTTGTGGGACTCTGCATGTCATGGACGTCCACTTAGACTTGTGCTCTCCTATACTCACATAATAACCTCTCCCTTCTAAGTATGACCTGAACCATTTGATTACCATCCCAGAAAGCCCGACCCAGTTTTCCAGTCTCTCTAGTAGTATGTTATGATCGACAGTGTCAAACGCAGCACTGAGATCTAGTAGTACCAGCACTGATATTTTGCCAGATTCAGAATTTAAGCGAATATCATTTATTATCTTAATGAGCAATACATATCCATGCTACTTGATATTTGCAGTTTCTGTGCTTCTAGTTTTATTAGCCTTATAGAGCAGTTCAACACTAAACTGCACAGATTTAAGGTCTACATTTTTTAATAATTACAGTTTGACTTTGTTTTTTCTTTCTGGGATTTTTTGCCGGTTTTATCATTTGCCTGGTGAAAATTTAAGCTTGATCGCTTCGTGAAGTAACAGACATGCACTAATTATTGACAGATTAGCTTGTTTACAAATTACATTAATTGTTCTGCCTTCTCCCATTGTTATTGATGATTATTAATTATTATTAATATTTTCAGCTCTAATCAATAGAATAATGAAGACACTGCTGGTGGTCCTTGTTCTTGTTCTGACGTTGAACTACGGTGAGTTTAGAGATGCTACTTTAAAAGGTTAAACCTTAACGTGATTCAGAGTGTTATTTTAGTAACATTGAGAGACTATTATAGTTATTTAATATAATTATGTATTTTCTTCTGTTTTCATTTGAATTTTATTTAATGTTTAATAAATCTGTTGTGTGTTTTGTCATTTTTATTAGTTTGTAATTTGTAAAGTCTATACATTTTTATTCCAGTTATTTCTGTACATCAAGTTAAACTAAATGAAAATTCAGAAATGTTTCCTTGGCAACCTAGTTAATATATGCATGTGATATATGACTCTGATTGTGCAAACTCTGATTTGGTGATGATGCATGCACTGTGTGTTGCAGGATCTGCACTGAAGTGCAACCACTGCGTTCCTCAGGGTGGAACACGCTGCACATCAACTCAAGAGACCTGTGGCTTTGGAAAAGATGCTTGTATCGCGGCCAGATTCAACTTCCCTCCCTGTGAGTTTAACCTTCCTGTCAGCTTCCCACTGTAGAAAAATACAAACGCATAACTTTATTCGAAAATGTTAACCTCAAAATTTCAAATTTAATTCACAATCACATTTAATTCAAAAATCACCGCAAAAATTGAAACATACAAATATAAAAAATACAAATATTTGTATATAAAAATATAAAAACCAATTCAAACTATTAATAAAAACGATAATTTTATCTCAGTGATGCTAAAACAACACTGACATGGACGCTAATAAACTGAAGCAGCTGTAATGTGATTCTTTACATTGTAAATGCTCTATTTGTGATTAGATAAAATCATGACATGCATAAATGTCAAATATGTTTTGATTTCTCTGTTTCTTCTAGTCATGGGCTTTCGGAGATGCAGCAGTATGACAGAGTGTCTTATTCTCCAGAGTAACACCGCCATGAAAGTTAAATGCTGCCATTCGGACCTCTGCAATAACATGGTCATCATTTAGACCAACGTCTGTCAACGCTAATAAACCTTTCAAGGTTTACAATATTACAGATGTTCACTACAGTCTTACTTAAAGATTTTGCCCAACAATAAATATTATGATACATAATATGGGTTACTGATGTTTGTGATTCATTTTAGCATTTGCAACAGATGAATGATTGAATATGTGAGCAGTTTAAATAAAACGTAAATAATTAAAATGTAAGATTTTGAATAGATGTACTTTTTCTGAAATTCTAAAGTGAAATGAAGTTATTGCACCAGCTAAATGGCCGTTTCCTTATTAATAACAATGACTCTCAAAAATCAAGATACAGATCGTATTGCTTTTATGTGAATAAATACATACAGGTTTCTAGTTTCAACATTTGTTCTTCAGACATTCCCTGTTAAATACATATCAGCTGTATGCAAAGTGACCTACAGTGCTCGACCACTGAAAATGGATTCAACTACTTGCATGGAGCAACACTGAGGTTCCCATTTCTCTGGGATTGAATCATATATGGCCTTAAAAATGAAGTTTCTTAAGAGCCAGAATCTAAAGGGATATTAAGATGTCTTTACAAGTTACAAGCACACAAACTATAGAAAAAGAACATTCTTGGCACTCAGACAGTAAAGTTAGATGCAATTGTTTTTACAGAGGGAAACAAGATACATTTCCAGTTTCAACATTTTTTGTTCTTCGGACATTCCTCTTTTAAAGAAAAAGTCTCATCTGTCTGTATGCAAAGTGGCCCACATTTGGGTTTTGACTGAAAATGTGTGAAATGTAACAATTTTACTCTTAGAGCCATACTGATATCCCAGTATCTCTGGAAATGAACCTTGAAAAATAAGGATACCAAAAGAAAAGCTTGTCAAGAACCAGAATTTAAAAGGAATGCAAGCTTTGGTGGAAACGTGCAAAAAGTGTCACCATTAGAATATAATGCAAAAAGGATTGCTGAAGTCAACTTGTGACGTCACACAGACAGGCATCTGAGATCGGCTCGATTTGAGAAAGGGGAAAACATTTAACCAGATTAAAAAAAAAAACACTGGGTGGATTTTTATCATTATAGGGTGGTGGTGCACACACACTGCCTACACACATTTCAGTTCAAACAACTTGTAAAAGTGCATGTAGCATTATATGACCTCTTTAACAGATCTATCAATCTCAGTGTAAAAATAACATAACAATGCTGCAATCTTTTTCTTTCACCCTGTATTTTGGCTCTAAATCTCAGGTGAGAATTGCCATTTTGACCCCCCTCTACAACATACTCACCCATGCCATTTAATATTTTGGCTTTCTTTGTCATTTATGTGTCACATCCACAGTTGAACCCACATATAGATAGACTGTTATGCTCATTTTGTGAGGAGTTATGAAAAAGTGACCCATATTGAGAAATATTTTCTATAAAAAGAAATAAAGAAATAAATAATTTATACCTTGGACTGCAGCGCCCCATCTGAAGTCACTCTCACCTCAAATCTCTACAATTGTCTGAACTGTTCACTGCATACTGTGACCATTACTGTATACTGACACCTATTTGTATAAAGTAGATGAACAGTACAGTAGATGAAACTGTACACATTATGCAATGTAAACAAACATTTTTAAAGGAGGCATAACACACACAGTTTCACCCAATCTCATGTTAATCTTGAGTGCCTATAGAGTAGTACTGCATCCTTCATATCTCCAAAAAGTCTTTAGTTTTATCATATTTATAAAAGAAAGATACAGCTTTACGATTCTCTCCGGAAAAAGCCGAGCTCCTGGAGGCGCGCCGTGGGCGGAGCTAAAGAGTGACGAGCACTTGAGCGCCGAATGCCAACAAAACAGACATTTGATGCCGTTTCACTTACCGTCTGCAGTTCTGAATCATGACCGGGATCTTTTATAGCTGGGACCACTCCATCTTTCAGTATCAAACGATGTGCAAATCCAGTGCAAATCCAGTGTCGAACTAGGTCTTGTTTATAAAACGTTCGTCAACAAACACACTTGTGAATCTCCGTTGCTGCCCCCGAAAAACAAACTGTATCCACTGTTTACATAACGCTGGGTTCTTTAGGAAGCTGAACAAAGTTATCTTTCCCTTACAACCAAAAACACAATTCTTTGGATTGGAGATATTCTTCCCGAGCAAGTCCTGTGCAGCGCAGCCGCCGGATGAAGCACGTTGATGGGCGCGATCTTGCTCTGCTCTCAGTCCATGCTTAGCATGAGAATCCAACTCTTTAACAGTGTAAACAACTCTGAGTGTATGACACAGCATTGTACCTCCCCTTTAAGACTACACCATTGTTGCATAATATCATTATTTTGCATGTTTAAGCAAGTGGCAAACAATTTGTCTATTTTTGCTGCATGTGCAATGTGCAAATTTCTTTTCTGGACATCTAATAGAGACTGAGTGCTTTAGACCGTGTAAGAATGAACATCTATCTGCTCTTGCCTAACACATCATCCTACAAAACATTAACATTTTATCAAATGTACCCAAGGGTGCAGGGTTGATTGTGACATTGGTGGGGAAACTTAAACTCTTACCTTATGGTCTCAATCTGTCCATGCATCAAATGCATGTCATTAAAAAAGTGCAGTTTGCTGGCATATTAACTTAAACTTCTCTGCTAATTTCAATGGTGTGACCCATTTCAGATGTGGCCAAAATTACAACAACCCCACTGGATGCAACAAATGTCTCGTTTATAATGGGTTTTAATGTTTTTGTCTCATCGCTCAGGCCGGGACACGGCATCACAGCATGTTAAGGGGCGTAACATTTCCACAACACGCTTGAGGTATTCGGCCAATCATAACGCACTGGATAGCTGGCCAATCACAGCACACCTTGCTTTTCAGACCGATGAGCTTTGTAAAAATCGATGCGTTTCAGAAAGGCGGGGCATAGAGGAGAAACAATAATGTACAGTATGTGGAAAATAATGTGTTTTTTTAACCTTAAACCACATAAACACATTTCATTACACCAAATACACAAAATAATGTTCTTTTTAGCAACATCATATGACCCCTTTAACATATCAATATATTTCAATTATTTCAATATTTGATCAAAGGTGTTGCTAGTGACAATTCAGTAGTCACTGGATATTGGTAGGCACGTGTGTCTAGAGCTCCTATTAAATTCAACACTCTTGAAAGTATCTTTATTTCAGCAAACTTTGCACATTAAATAAGACAAGAGAAAAACAATGTATCTTTGTTGCTGAACTGGAAAAGACCAGAACAAAATAAAAACGTTACACATCCACATGGGCCAGTAAACCAATAAAAGCAGCACTTATCATTTGTGTTTCTAATTTCTTTGGCCTGAAATTAACACAAAAAATCTTGTTTCCAGGATTCCTGTAAGTTCACATGCAGGCAGCATCACAGTATATAAGGGACAAACACAGGTGTGTATGAACCAACTTCTTCTCAGCTCTGCTTCACAGTCAAGGTACGTTTACACACATTCTGTAACTTTTGTTTGTTAAATTCACTGCATTAAGTTTATCATAAGATTAATTTAGCATTTTTAATAGGAGAATTGTAAGAAAATAAAACGAGTTTCAGACAATGAAGAACAGTTTTCTCTTTGAAAGCAGAAACTCGTAGGAGCTAAACTCCTATTGTTCTCTGGTTCGTCTAGATATAATAATAAGGCACTGAAAGATAATTTAACAATAATTCTGAGTAAGTTGTTAAGGTGCAGACCATTTCTCACCTCAAAATCAAAATAATTGTACATTTTGCATTGTGACATGACAAATTTACAATATTCTTCTTACATTCTTAGTATTATTATGCAATTTAAAAAATTCAAATTGCAATTATGAGAATCATCCTTTAAAATCAGCTAAATAAATTCAACAAATATTATATTTATTATCATATTTATAATATAATATTATATTTAATATTATAATATTAAATATTATGTGCTATATAAATACTTTATGAATAGAGCATCATCAAATTGATTACAATATAAAAAAGCCACAAAATTATTGAATATTCATAATAATAATAATAATAATAATAAAATAATCCAGAACTGTTCTAACATGTTTTTAAATTTCTATTTTATTAAACAATGTATTTTAATTTTAACTGAACAATTAATAAACACTGAAGCTCAAATGTGTGACCTTCTGGGTTTCTCTGGTTGTATGGTTTGGTCAAACATCTTTAAAAGCAAGAAATTCTTTAAACCAGATAGTTAAATGGTCTAGTCGATTGGTGGGTGAGTCACAGTTAGATCCAGCATCGTTGTATACCAGACAGTTGCAACGAATGTCTACTTCTATTTTAAATGATGACTCCCACCCTTTGCACAGTGAGTTTCAGCTTCTTCCCTCTGGGCGGAGGTTTTTAATCCCAAGGTGTAAAACAAAGCGATATAAAAACAGCTTTGTTCCCGCTGTTTTAACTATGTTAAATAAGCTGTAGGATGGGGGAGTCTTGGAGAATTTATATCATGTATCTTGTATCATATTTTTGTTATCTGTTGTGTTATATTTTTAAATGTGTTTTTTGAATTTGTGTTATGGATGGAAGTCACTGTCATTTTACTGCAAGACAAATTTACCTGCGGGTATGAATAAAGTAACCTAACCTAACCTAACCTAACCATATTTGATGGATTTTTTTTTATTTTTTAGGCAAACTATATACCACACCTGTCGCTATTATCAATACATATTGTTGTATTTTGGAAATTGTGTAATATCTTGTGACATGACATATTGTTAAAGCCCTAGTCAGATTAGTTTTCCACTTTATTAGGATGATGAAGGTTCTGCTGCTGGCTCTTGTTCTCTCCCTGGTGTTAGAGAATGGTATGTTTAAAGCCAAACTGCTGTTTCTGAACGGTTTTAGATCACAAACCTTATCTAAAGAGTCTAATAATCTGTCATTTAAAGTGTCATAAAATCAATAGTTCATAATCAGCCTAATACCTGTTGTAGGCTTCGCCCTGACATGTTAGCCTATAACTGCGTCCCCGGGACTCCTGGAGGAAGTTGTGTGACCACTCAGGAAACGTGTGGCTATAAAAAAGACACTTGTGTATCGGCCAGATTCACCATGTCTCCCTGTGAGTTTCTTATCACAAATTATCACGTGTACAATAGATGTCGCTTTTAAGATGCACCAAAATAAGCTTTAGGAAGACTTTCACACAAACACATAAACAATGACACTCGTTTACTTTTATATTCTTTTCCATTCCTCTAGATTCTTACTTCCGGAGGTGCATTAGCATGGCAGACTGCATGATTTTTCAGTCCAGTCCCAGTATTAAAGCCAAGTGCTGTCAGACGGACCTGTGCAACACCCCGATCTAGGACGGCCACCTTGTTATTGCTCTGTTACAGGTCAGCAGATGTGATTTTGCGGGAGTGATAGACTATGCAAAAATCGATTTGTTTTAGATGGAAAGCATATTTGCAGTGATACTGGGTGATAATATGCTTTTAAATGCCAATAAGCCATATCCAGCTTATTTTGTACTGCGTAAGTAAACAAATAAAAGTGACATCATTTCCATAGTACATTGTGCAATGTGACATTTTTAAATGTTTCAAAACAGTATGACGTAACAAACGGTTACTCTCCAGAGTATCAATCGAGTTTAGCAATTCTGAACTGATAAACCTTTCATGTTTACAATAATATAGATGTTTAAAGAGGCTTCACTGTCTTATTTACAGATTTTGTCAGACAATAAATATCATGGTTTACCAAAAGCATTGATGATGGTGATTCATTTAATTTAATTCATTTAAAAAAAAAAAAAAAAAAAAAGTCAGAACTGTATGTTATCACAGACATTTAATCAGCAGTAAATCAATGTAAGCCTGCAGCTCCCCGTCCAGACCACCTGGTGTCGCTCTCAATCGCCTCAACTATTCACTGCATACTGTGACCATTACTGTACACTGAAAAAAAAGTAGATGAATAGTACAGGTGAAACTGTACTCATTATGCAGTGTAAACAAACATCTCTAAGAGTAGCATCTCTTACCATGCCATGTATTACAAATACCATGGTTAAATTATGGTTAGTGTAGCAAAACCATGGTTAATTTACTATAGTTACCATGGTTTAACTATAGTAACCATGTTTTTTTTCCAGTTTGTGGTAAAACCATGGTTAATTTTCGTTAGGGATGCTACATTGTTGTTGCATAGCATTGTCATTATGTTGCATGTTTAAGTGAACGGCAAACAATTAGTCTATTTTTCAGTCTCTATTTTGTGTGCAATGTGCGAATTTCTGTTCTGGACATCTAATAGAGACTGAATGCTTTAGAGCACACAAAGGGCCAAAAATCAGACCTGACTGGTGGTCATGGGCCAAAAGTAAATGTTGCATTATATTCAATTATATTATATTAAAATGTACATTTGTAAACTCACTTTTATTCTCTATATGTTTTATTGCAAAGGCCCTGGTTGGGCATCTTTTGCTTTAGACCATGTAAGAGTGAATAACTGCTCACGCGCAACAAAATTATCCTACACAACATCTACATGGTGACATTTTATATACCTATATTCCGGTCAGGTTTGCACAAGCACGGTAAAAAAGATAACAGAAAACAATTAATCTTTGATGCTGAACTGGAAATGACCAGAACAGAACAAAACAAAAATGTTACACACCCACATGGCCCAGTAAACCAGTAAAAGGGACACTTATTGCATCATCTGAAACTTAAGCCAAGAGCACACAGTGAACAAACACTTGTGTTCTTTGGCAGAAATTCAAAACGGAATTTCCAAATTCCTGACAAAGATTCCAGGAAATCTACAGGCAGCATCACAGTATATAAGGGACAAACACAGGTGTGTATGAACTCACTTCAGCTCAGCTCTGCTTCACAGTCAAGGTACGTTTACACAGCATTATGCAACTTTTCTTTGTTAAATTACACTGCATTAAGTTTATCATAAGATTAATTTAGCATTTTGAAAAGGAGAATTGTAAGAAAATAAAATGAGTTTCAGACAATGAAGTACAAATTAACAGTGTTTTCTCTTCGAAAGCACAAACTCTTAGGATCTAAACTCCTGTTGTTCTCTGGTTCGTCTAGAATAATAAGGCACTGAAAGATAATTTAACAATAATTCTGGGAAAACTGTTGAGGTGCAGGTCATTTCTCACCCCAAAATCAAAATAATTGTGCATTTTGCATTGTGACATATTTAAATGACAAATTAACTGTATTTCTCCTCACATTCTCAGTATTATAATGCAATAAATGTAAAAATAATAATAATTGCAATGCAGTTATGAGAATCATCCTTTAACATCAGCAGATTAAACTCAACAAATATTACTGTGCTATATCAATACTTTCTTTAATAAATTATAATCAAAGTAAATTATCAAAATGTCACAATGTAAAAGTCACAGATACAAAAAATATATTTTTATTGAACATATAATAATAAACTGAATAATAACAAAACATGCATTTGAAAAAATATGATCCAGACTTGTTTTAAAAACAGACATGTTTTAAAAGAAAGAAAAACATAATTATGTTAGACTCATATATGCTTGCACTCATATCACTGACTACATATAAATGTTTTAAATATTCTGTTTTATTAAATAACGTGTTTTATTTTGTATTTAATAATAAGAAAATATAATTAATAAACATGGAATCTCAAATGTGTGACCTTCTGGGTTTGCCATTTTTGATGCACCATTACTATATCTGATGCTAAATTATTTTGGTTGAACTACACAGTACAATACATACTGTCGCTATCCACAATACATATTGCTGCATTTTTGTATTGCGATATGTTGTGACACAATATATTGTTTCAGCTCATAGTCAACTGATCAGTTTTCCCCTTTATTCAACAGGATGATGAAGGTTCTGCTGCTGGCTCTTGTTGTTGCCCTGGTGTTGGAGAATGGTAGGTTTATGCTGTCTTATCTAAAGAGTCTGATTGTGCAAAACCCTAATGTGTCATTTAAAGTGTCATAAAAAGCATTTTTTCATAATCAGATTAACTGTGTTGTAGGCTCTGCCCTGAAATGTCACAACTGTGTCCCCCGCACACCTGGAGGACGTTGTGTGACCACGCAGGAGACGTGTGGCTATAAAAAAGACACCTGTGTATCTGCCAGATTTACAATCTCTCCCTGTGAGTTTCCTATTATTATCACATGTGCAATGAACTTTGCTCAAAAATATATAAAGAATTGTACAGAGAAAAACATGTCAAGATGAACAAAGAACCTCTTTTTCTTATATATTCTGATCCATTCCTCTAGATTCTTACTTCCGGAGGTGCATTAGCATGGCAGACTGCATGATTCTTCAGTCCAGCCCCTATATTAATGCCAAGTGCTGTCAGACGGACCTGTGCAACACCCCTGTCATTTAAACCCACACAACTCAATGCATATCAAGCCATAAATGGAAAAATGACCCAAACTGGAAACATTTAAGTAGTGCATGTCACACATATGTACATTAGTATAATTATTTACTAACGCAATGCCAATTATTGGTTAATGTTGAGTAATAGGATGTTGCACAACATGTAAATTAGTAATAGGGTGATTCTGTAAATATGGGCACTTTTTTCATATGTGTATACTTCATTCTAAAACTAAAAAATTTGCATGAACAAAATGCTGCATTAAGGACATGATTTTGCTACAGCTGTTTATCATTTCACCTGTGTCTTCAAGTCTGAGTGTTTTGCTCGTTTGTCACACAGCAGAGGCAAAATTAACAAACTGTTCATAAATGACCCTTCACTAATGTGCAGTCGGTCATACTGGTTTTATATGTTTAAAAAATGAGAATACTGTGCACAATATAGTGCAGGACTAGTATGGTAGCACTAGTATACAGGTCTGTTTTGAACTGCTTGATTTACACTCTTAAAAATAATGGTTATTTATTGACATTGATTGTTCCATTAAGAACCTTTACATTTATATTTACATTTAGTCATTTAGCAGACGCTTTTATCCAAAGCGACTTACAAATGAGGACAATAAAAGCAGTCAAAACTAACAAAAGAGCAACAATGTCAGTTAGCCTAACGCAGTACACGTAGCAAGGGGTGTATGTATATATATATACACACACACAAACAAAGAAAAACAAGTAGATAGAATAGAAAAAATAGAAAGCTAGTGTTTGTTTGTTTTTTGTTTTTTTTAAATAAAGAATAAAAAAATTAAAAAAAGATAAATATAGATAAAGTAGAATTAAAATAGTATAGAAAGTGTTAGAGTTAGAGGGTTAAATAAAGATGGAACAGATGTGTTTTTAGTCGTTTCCTGAAGATGGTTAAGGACTCAGCTGCTCGGATTGATTTGGGCAGGTCATTCCACCAGGAGGGAACAGTTAGTGAAAAAGTCTGTGAAAGTGATTTTGTGCCTCTTTTAGATGGCACAATAATACGCCGTTCACTTGCAGAACGCAAGCTTCTAGAGGGCACATAACTCTGAAGTAATACATTTAGGTAAAGGGGTGCAGAGCCAGTGGTGGTTTTGTAGGAAAGCTTTAATGCCTTGAATTTAATGCGAGCAGCTACTGGTAGTCAGTGCAAATTGATGAACAGAGGTGTGACGTGTTCTTTTCGGCTCATTAAAGATTAATCTTGCAGCGGCATTTTGGATTAATTGTAGAGGATTGATAGAACTGGCTGGAAAACCTGCCAAGAGAGCATTGCAATAGTCCAGCCTGGACAGAACAAGAGCTTGAACAAGGAGTTGTGTTGCATGTTCTGAAAGAAAAAGCCTGATCTCCCTAATGTTGTATAAAGCAAATCTGCAGGACCTTTAACATCAATAGAATCTTTTCATTCCAAAAAAGGGTTCTTTAGATTTTTAAATTATCTTCACACTAAGAAAAAAAAAAGGTTCTTTTAAGAGTTGTAAGTGTTAATGTTTGATATAGGGATGCACCGATACCGATACTGGTATCGGTATCGGGCCCGATACTGGCCTCCTGTACTCGTACTCGTACTCGTTAAAATGCCCCGATACCAAACGCCGATACCACACAGCATGTGATAAGCGCCATATTTAAACAAAGAAACACTGACAACAGACAGCAGAAAGGAGTTATGGATGTCTACTACGAAGTATATGTATGCAAAGCTGTCTAATTTTTGGTTGATTGTAATCTATTACATACCTTTCTATCAAAGTTATCTAGCATTATCAAGCTGAATTTGTTCTGACACAGTTTAACTCTGAGTTCTTGTCATGTTTTATTACCATTTTCTAAACTATAGCGAATAAACTGTGATAATGTGAGAAAAGATGAAGGTGTCTAAATAGATTTTGGTTTGACTGTATCTATTTGATAAATGAAGTTAACCAACTAACATTATACATACCCTTTTGGTTTCTGTACCCAATATTTAAAAAATTTACAAATGTAATAAAAATATAGGTATCGGCATCGGTATCGGCAAGTACCAAAAATAAAAGTTTCGGTATCGGGCGAGTACTGGAAAAAGTGGTATCGGTGCATCCCTAGTTTGATATAATATTACGTATTGCCGAGATTGTTTAATGAATAGTTTAGTTTATGAATGAATCAATAGTTAATCTTACAAGGTCGCTCCATGGTGGTACTCATTCTTACGAAATAATGGTCATTCAGCTGTGCTCTCAGACTGCACGCAAAACAAACATTTTGTACAAAGCACCCAGTGAAGTCCGATTCACAAACAAATGACTCTTATGAGCTGGTTCATTGTAGTGAATCAAAAAACATACCAGTGTACCAGTTGACCTGAAACTAATTACTCTTATGAGCCGTTTTTAATAAATAGTTCAACAGAACGAGTTCCCAGTTTGACTCAGTAACAATTCTCTATAAATAGAAAGCATTCACATAGAGAGCTTTCTTTTAAATGTGAACTAAATGCGTCAAGAAAAATGTAGGCCTGTCAATACCCAGCCATAATTATAATATCAGCAACATCTTTTCAAAATCCAATGAATTTATAATATTGTGTTGTGATAATGAAAAAGAACAAATACTCTCACAATACATTTTTTATATTCCACGAATCTTTCCAACATTCTTCTCTGCATTGTCCAAAAAAGAGATAGCATGTAATTCATTCATCTGTCACAATCAAAACGTGAAGGTCAAGTCACATCCACTGCATCGTGGGATATTGTGCTCTGTTGTATACTGCACACTTCTGGCTTTTACTGCAGGTAATTCTATGCAAACATAAAATTCACATAATGTACACAGTATACTTACTATATACTGCAGATCTAGTAAAAGTAACATGCATTGGATCACTAATACTGAACCCAAAACAGTCCGTTAAGAGTCAAAGAGAAGCTTTTAGAGCAGTAAATGGCTCATGCCTCTAGAGGGCACTCCATATTTATGGTCAATGTTTCTCCTGGACAGGTTGGGCTTGTGTCGGGATGGTAACCCTCATTCTGCCAATCTTCAACATCCACTCAAACCCCACCCTTGGTAGTTAAACTAATTCGGGTTAGTTAGTTAATATTGTGCTCCATGACTTGGGTGGGTCAGATTGTGAGATCAGAGAAACACTGAAAGTTGTTGTATTGATGAATCAGACTGAATGCATTACACTGCTCATGCTGATGCATTTCCTAACAGCTTTTTCTCAATAGATTTTTGTTCAGATAAGAACAAACAAGACACACCTTCGTATACTTCATCCTGATGACACATTTTGATGTGACTGCCTAATTATTTTATATGAAGTCATAACTTATGTTCTTTCCCACTCTCTGTACTGTATATATTATGAAATATATGAACCAGAAAGGAGTGGCAAACTTTGTGTGTCGTCACTCTTCTCACTCATTTCCTGAGCTTCTCCAATTTAACAGAGAAAAGCAACTTACTGTCTTGATGTCAAAACTATGTCATGTTCCTTTGCCCAGTCATTTTTTTCTTCTTTCCTTTTAGGTCATAAATTGCAAGATATATCCAGTATAGGGGTGATCATCAGTATCATGTAAAAGAAGATTTGACTAATACAAGATTTGAAAGAAAGACTAATACAAGTGGTATGAGAATCATGAAACTATTATACAGTTGTGTCAGATAATCACTGGGATGGTAATGGCCAAATATAAAGATTATCATCATTATATAAAAGTACTTGACCGCAGAATGATGCCATTGGCCAATCAAGATCTTCAGAGAGATGTGTGACAATAAGAGATAATCTTGAATGCATTTAGTCAGGTGTTTGCGTAACTGTGAACTTTTTAACTTTTGTGAACACTGAGGTTTTCTCTTCCTATGCAATGGTTTTACGGAAAACCACATATATTACTTAGAAAAGTTACTAGTGACCTGATGAACTTCCTCTGACTTTTCACCTCAATTGCATCCAGTTGAATTTGAGTTAATAGAATGAGGCACATTACAAAGAGCCTCAAAGAACCTTAAAAACAATGAAAAAAATCAGCAAAAGCTCAAATTGAACAGCTCAATTAAATGAAATGACATTTCTGTGTTGTTGTGGCTTATATTAAAACATGAAATATGGGAACATATCAAAGACAGAGACAAAGAGAGACATTCTCATTCTAGGGACCATTGGTCAAAAATTTGGAAACGCCTGTGAGTGCAGGATGATGTCATCAATAATGCCAACTTTTAGTTAAAAGACAAAGCTATCAGACACGGAGTAAAAGCCACAAAACTCCAAATTTGATTTGATGATATCTAAAAAAAAAATAAGCTTGATTAAACCGCTTTTGATAGTCTTCAACCCTGATTGTGGTTTTAACTGTTTGCTGAATAATAATTTGACAGAATGCAATACACACTGCTTGTTCCTATTGCATAACACAATGCTGTGGTGGTACTTTAAGGAACATTTACACCCCTTCAATGAAGGCAAGGTTTGAACCAGTAAACTTAAAAATGCATACATCTTCATGAAAGGGGTGGTGTATTGCTTGGACATTGCAGTTTCACTTCCTCTACACTATTTTTAGGGTTGAAAGGGAAAGTATTGCTCTGGTGCGATAACCCAGTCCTTTCTTTTCTATGAATTCAGGGAGAATTTATAATGTTAGAAATATCAAGAAACATTTCGAAAGTTAAATATCAAGGCTGTACAGTAAGTGTTTAAATACCACATGTTGATCAGTGAACAATCATAAAAACTTTTGGATTTAACAAGTGTAGGGAGACTGGGGACAATTACATATTTAAAATTTTCATCCATACACTCTAAAAAATGCTGGGTTGTCTAAAAAATGCTGGGTTAAGTTATCTTAATGACAAATGTCATTAAGATAACTTAATAACTTTATAGAAACCGCCTAAAATTAAGTACATAGAAGAGAAGAAAGCCACCCTAGGTAGCCGCCTATATTGCCCATGCCAGGATCCGCCACTGCCAGATACAGTTAGAAATGTAATCAAAACAAGCCAATCGCAAGATATCTGGTAGGGGGCACCTGGGGTGGCAAACCAGATCTCAGCGGGGGCCGGTGCCACCCCTGGCTACCAGACCCGCTCCTGGTTAATGCTCACTCCCATCAACGCCCACCCCTAGATATATCATCTATCGATCTGTCTACTATCTGTCCATCATCTATCTGTTCAGTGTAGGCAATCCCTTTTTTATAGTTTACATGGTCAATGTCACAAATTTTCTTACACTTCGAATATTACAGTAAATACTATTAGTTAATAAACATTTCTTCTTTTTCATTTTATGGGAGGATTTGCATTAAATTTAAAATTATGATAGTCTTTCACAACGTAAACATTTCAATGATACTCTTGTTTCTTGTATGTGTCTGGAACCAAATTAAGTGGATTTGTAGTTTTATGTGAACTACACTCTAAAAATGCTGGGTTGTTTCAACCCAACTTTGGGTCAAATATGGACTAACCCAACTTTTGGGTTAAAAATTTAATGTAAAAATTTAACCCAACGGTTGGGTTAGTCCATATTTGACCCAAAGTTGGGTTGAAACAACCCAGCATTTTTAGAGTGTAGTTCACATAAAACTACAAATCCACTTAATTTGGTTCCAGACACATATGCGTATAAATAGTACGCCAAATAAAAACGAAAACTCGTGGTACTGATACACAAAAATGGACTTTGGCGTACATATGATACCCATGTGTTTGGCGTGCATATAATACGCAGTTTTCGCATGCATATGATACGAAATTTTTTGGCGTGCATATGATATGCAGTTTTCACGTACATATGATACGCATCTACCCCACAACCCTAAGCCTACCCATTGCATAGCATGTACACGCCAAAGTCCATTTTTGCATATCAAAACCACGAGTTTTCGTTTTTATTTGGCACTATAAGCACTTTCATGAGATCGGGTTGGAATTTCTATACACTGCGCGATCAATCTATTATTTACATGTTATAATGAGAGGATTCGACTGTATAACTCAGCACAGAACAAAAATTGGTGTGTGTTGTAGCCTTGAGGTATGAGACAAAAACCAGCATATACTTTCATGAGGATGATGAAAATGTTTTCATTTGAGTAAAACCTTTAAGTCCCTTTAAGTGTTTTTCTTCACTGAATATGTACAATTTCTCATGTGGTAACATCTATTTTATTTGATTTTATTCAACCCAAAATATTAACCTAATTAATACATTAGATTACAGTGATAAAATGAAATTTAAGGGTTAGATCAGGTAGAAATAGATAACATTTGCAGGTTAGCACTTCTTAATAGTGTACCATAGATTCTACAATGTTTTTTTTTTCCTCATCATACTTTTGAGGCAGTGCCCCAGCCTGGCTGCCCCGCATTTCAAATGTTCTAGTCACGCCCCTAGCATTAAGTCGTGTGTGGACAAAATTCGCTCCAGTGTCAATTTGACTCTGCTGGGAGTTTCGCGTACTGCTATATTTAAAGAACACTATCGGAATCCCGTGAAGAAAAACAGTTTAAAAAAGTAAGTCTAAACTTTTTATTCATTCGTGTGTTACTTGCTGTCAGTCTTGCTGCTGTTTGTTCTGTGGAGAAATGCGTCTCAGGCTGTTCAGGGTCCGTAAGTGCGCTGACCTCTTGGGAGGTTCATCCAAGTTTTAAGGTTCTGAAGATAAGATTATCTCCCATAATTATAAAAAAATATAACGGTTTCTGCGTGTTAATATATTTATAAAGTAGACATTTTCAGTGTCTCTGTGCTTCTGTTTGGATGACTGATGTGTGAACTTTCAGTACTGAGAAACTAAAACCACACTTAACAAGCCACAGTTGTTCTTTACTGATGTAACCTATTTGTTCAATGTGCCTTAAGGATATACATTGCATATATAAGGAGGATACACGTTGCATAGTATTTGGACCGAAGCCAATGCTTTTTTGCATTGGAATCATTTCTTATGTTTTGGCAAGAAGCACAGTTAAAGCTGGAGACTGCATGATTTCCAGATGTTTTTTTTTTTTTGCTCTTATGAATTCCAGCTGTACTTGATTTGACAGGGTGGGGGAAAGAAAACCTCTTCACATAGTTAACGTACATCAGACCTGAGAACATCTCTCCATCATTCTCTGCTGGTTTCTGCACAAACAAATGAGACCGATTATGATAATGTCATAGCCATCCTGCTATTTTTCATTTTACATGTATGTTTTATTTATTAATTATCACAATCATCAATTTCTTGGGGCTACTGCATCCAATCTTTTTTCCTGGCCATCCGTTTTGAGTCAAACAATTATTTTGTCTATTCCACATAAATGGTGTGATTATGATGTGCTCGTCTCCTCATGACTCTGAATGCTGTAAACATTAACTTTTTATATTTTTAGCATCAGTCAAAACAAGTTCTTAAAGACATAGTTCTTAAAAATTTGAAAATTCTGTCATCATTTACTCACCTTCATGGTGTTTCAAACTTTCTTTCTTGTGTGGAACACAAAAGGAGAAATGTTGAAGCATGAACTGGCAACTCTTTTTCATATAAACTTCTTCTTCTTTTTTTTTTTAAAGATGCATGTGTTCCCTGTGATAAATTTGATTGAATTGCAAAACTCTCTGGTTAGATCTGCTTCTCAAACTCCTGCCCTATTGCATTATAACAATAAGGGTCCAGCTTTGACTGCCAAAATCCACACATACACACACAAACAGATGAACGCAACCATGTGAACCACAGTGGTGCAAATAAAGAGGTAGAACTGAAGTACATCTGTGTTCTGGGTTGCTAGGGTGTTTTTTTGAGTGGTTGCTAGGTGGTTCCTTTTGCTGGCTCGAGTCAGAAGAGGTGAACTAAGCTATCTAAAATATATATTTGCTGTGATGTAATAACTGCATGTAGAGTCATGTTACTTCTCGATCGGTGATAAGCCCAGTCATTCTCTTGTTCTGCATCATAGAAATTATGAAATACATGTCATTGAAGTCTGGGTTTAAGATAATGACTTCATCAGGTGTGAGATGTTATGCTTTTGTTTTGGTCGTGTTACTAGGTTCTTATGCATCCGTATGGGACGTTTCCATGTAAACGGGTGGGCGATGGTCACACCCAATAAACCTTGTGATGAAATTAAAACAGTTTGGTGCCATCTAAGATCCCACACGAACACACACTGTTGTGCACCGCTTTAAATAAACAGTTCACTCAGAAATTAAAATTCACCATCACTTTCTCACCTTTATGTATGTGCAATACAAAAAAGAGTTTGCAGACTGTTCACACAGCTGTTTTACATACAACGACAGACCAAAACAGAGAAATTTCACCATCACTTTCTCACCTTTATGTATGTGCAATACAAAAAAGAGTTTGCAGACTGTTCACACAGCTGTTTTACAACAAACTAATATTATGCTTCTGCATATACAAACCATCACTAAAAACAGACCAAAAACAGAATGTTTGCAAGATTGTTCCTCACACAAAACTGTCACTAACTTTTTTTTTTTTTTGCTTTACGAAAGAAAAAGTGGGGTACATGAGAGTAAAGTAATGACAACATAATTGGGGGGGGGCATGGACCCCATAAAGGGTCCATGCCTTTAAAATCTAAATCCGGCTCAGTGGAGTAGATCAGTAGCCTCCCATCTCATGTGCACATATTTGCCAGCTGCTTGCTCTATCTTTGGCTTTAGACCAGCTGCTGGAGACCTTAGACCTCATACACACAGTTGCAAAAGTGGACACGTACCAGTCACAAACTTCTGAATGTGTAAACATTCTTTGAATGTTTTTTGAAAGAAGTCTCTACCAAGGCTGCATTTATTTGATTAAAAATACAGTAAAAATGGTAAAACGGTGAAATTTTCCTGTGACGCAAAGCTGAATTTTCAGCATCATTACTCCAGTCTTCAGAGTTACATGATCCTTCAGAAATCATTCAGTGTTACTGACCCTGAACTTTTGAATGGAAAACTGATATAAGCATGCAGGGGTCATAGGTCACCGTAAGTCATGATTTAGTGTCAGCAGATGTGTGAGAAAGGTATTTGGAGGCATTCTAGCATTCTAATCATAGCTGTCTATGTATACTTGAAGGATTCATTCTAAACATCCATAAATCCCTGTGGAATCTCATGATACACAACACCCAGTGGAAAAATGTGTTGCTTAAAGGTTGCTCTTTAATAGCTCATGAGACTTAAATTCGTTTTCAGTTGAGTTTCAGTTAAACGGCAACATTGTGAAGATGTTTCTCCTAAAAGTCCTTGGGAGAAATAAAAATAGCCACAACATACAGTAAGAGTATAGTAGAGCTGCATGATTTGGGGAGAAATTTAAAAAAATTAATAAAAAAAAATTGTGATTTAAAGAATCCAGATTTGCTGTGCTTGTCTGTACACTGAAAAAAATAGTTGTAGAAATATTGAATTAAACTTGAAATTTTGAAGCGGAGTAACTGAAATAGTATTTTTGTCTAAAATTGACTTAATAAGCTTTGTTTTATTTACAACTTCGAAGAATCTTAAACTGAAGGCAACTCATCAGGCCTTGTGAAAGTTCTCATGACATCAATCATGAACGCATATTTCCTAATTGAATAAAACATGTCAAAGCAGATTTTATTTGCATTCACGTTTGTCCTCTACTCTGGTCTGTAGCCGTAGCATTCATGGCATACAGTCTGCAGGCTTCAGTGACTTACAGTCATCCAGAGCTGCATAGCACACATACTTGGTCTGGAACACATTCACATAGCTGCAAACGTATGAGCAGAACTCTCTGTGTTTGACTGTGTTATACTGGTAAACCTTTGGAAGTTTTTTAACTAAAAAGTAAACATAGCCAAACATGTTAGCTGAAGTGTTTAAAAGTGGTCTAATCGAGTGGCTAAATCTGATGAAAGTCAGCAAAATGAGTGAAATTTCTTACAACCCATTTAAATGAGAGGATAACTGATCAGTAACATACCTAGAGTAAATTTTGCCAAATTTCTATAGCTAAAGAGACTTAAACAAGCTCTCAATTATGTTTTGTTGATGTATCACATTAATTTTTTTAGAGACATCAAAAAAGAGACACAAATGTGTCAATATTTGTTATACAGTAAGTGCATAGATCTAAAAAAGGAATGTCAGATCATTTGGTCTGTTTGAGTTCATATTTAAATCTTTGAATTTGGACTGCAAATGTTTGTAACTCTGCAAATCTGAGCACTGTTTGAGAAATTTTTTAGATCTCACTTGAGTTTTAAAAGTGAGATTATTAGGTCTTGAGACAATAATATGATAAGAGCAATTCTTAAAAACTCTCAATTTGCATTTGCTGCTGAGGAGAAACAATTGAGGAGGTACTGCGGATGCGTGTGGTTTATGTTCAAATGAAAGGAACGGGTCTGAGAAATGCGGGCGGCTGGTTGTTGAGTTTTGGAATTTGGTGATAGTGAGAGAAGTCATGAGAAAACAGAAGAAAACATGTTAAGGAGATGGAAGAGAGCACAAGGCCATTTGGAGGAAAACACATGGTTCTCATTTTCAGTGTTTATTCAATGTCATGCAACGTCAGCATTTCTATTCCTCTTGATTTAATCTTTTCTGCACCAAAGTACTAGTGATCACTGAACATTTGTGAATAATCACTGATGTATATTTTAATGGCAATCTGAGGCACATCTGTCAGCGAAAGCAATACTGGGAAATTACTTTAGTATCTTTAAACAGCATGCTTAAGTTTATGGCTCATGACCAAATAGGCAATTACTTTAACAACACTGCGGAGAAACGCAGATGTGTGGGGACTTTTTCTTTCCATGGGGGCTTTAATGCTGCTGAACGTCTTGATGAAGTAACATGGGAGAAAACGTTATATTATGTTATATATAGGGCTGTCACGATTCCTCGATTAAATTCGAGTACTCAATTAAAAAAAAATCCTTGATTGCGTTTTGCCTGTCGATTAACCGGCAAAACACAGAAAGTGGCGCATTCCATGGACGAGAATCCATTAAAAGCATTATTAGACTGATTTCTAAGGCTGCACGAAATATTAAAACCATATAAAAAGCATAAAAAAGCATAGTGCTACTGTGAATTCACAAAGGCTGCAATTCAAATAAATAAATATAAGCGCTGCGGGTTTAATATGCGCTTTATTTATATGCGTGTAGGTTATGTGCATCTCAGAGCAGCTCCATTGACAGTAAATGCTGCTCCACACAAACAGTTTTCATTTACAGTGGGTATAGAAAAGAATCACCCCCTTTAAAATAATCACATTTTATTGCCTTGCAGCCTGAAATGAAGACGGACACAGTTTTTGTTTTATCCAGCTGTATTAACTTCCAAGTGAAAAATATAACACCAACGTGTCATAAAAAATAAAAAAACAGAATGATGTTACTCTTGTATTTCTTCGCTCTTGACTCATGAGATCTCATTTGCATTCTCTTTGCATTTACTTCACCAGTTAATCATTATCAGCAAATGCATCGTTAAACTTTTGTTGTCTGCTGATTCCAAGCCTTTACACCATTTTCCATCTAATTATTTTGTATGATGTTTTCCAGGATGCCAGGAGAGAGACTGTCAATCCGAGATAACTCTGCTGTCGGCCGTTTCCACGGTGTTTCTGCCAGCAATGGCCAGGCCGTCCCAGAGAGACACAGCGAGTCCAAAATGAAGAAAGAAGAGAGCGGATGCCGGCGTTGGTTTCGGAGGGCTTGTCCGTGTTGCTTCCGGCGTCAGAACAGCTCGAATGATGTGACCATTGACACTGAAGGTGGGGCTGTCGGGGACGGAGAGAATGAAGGGCCGACGTCTCCGATGACTGCCACTGGAGATACAGAGCTGGGCGGTGAGGAGCTGTGTCTCAGGCAGACTGATTATTGACATGATATTTGAGACTTCTTTTCATAAACTTCAGCTGAAGTTCCTCAAACTCAATCTTTTCTCATCAGAGTTGACTCTAGCAGTGCGTTCTGTGGATCTGCTCAGCCAGAAATCTGATCGGAACAAGAAGGAGCATCACACGGATCAATACCACAGCGACCAGCTCGTCGTCCGCAGAGGCCAGACTTTCCAAATAGAACTCGACCTCTCACGAACTTTCAACCCAAACACAGATAAACTTCACCTGGAACTGAAGACAGGTGAGCGTGAAGTAGCATCTCAGTAACTGTAAGGTCCGATTACACAAATATGTCCTTTTATCTGATCTTGTTGGTTTAAACATATAGTGAAATCTTCAAAAAAAATCTTCAAATCTTCACCAGTATTTTCACTGTTAGCGCCCAGGAAAAAAAATCCACAGTTCACTGAACACTGGTTGACACAAAGTGGGGCATGTTGTCACAACAAATGGGGTAAGTTGTAACAATGGGAACTTGTGACAACTTACACTTATTTGGACAAGTAATATCTTTGTTTGAAATATTAATTTTTAATGTTATATTTTTATATTGTTTTATTTTATATTCTGTTCTTATATTTACAATATGTGACCCTGGACCACAAAACCAGTCTTAAGTCGCTGGGGTATATTTGTAGCAATAGCCAAAAATACATTGTATGGGTCAAAATGATAGATTTTTCTTTTATGCCAAAAATCATTAGGATATTAAGTAATTCAATTTGAAAAATTGACCCTTATGACTGGTTTTGTGGTCCAGGGTCACATATAAGATGGCATTTCAGCAACATTTAAACAGTAGAATAATTAACAGAAAAGGTAGCATAAAAATCATATATATATATATATATATACATAAACTAGATAGATAGATAGATATTTTTCTATTAATTATTTTTCTAGTTCTGAATCTTTTGCTTTGACTCTCTGTGAGTACCCTCTCTAAAATTATTTTTTTTAAAGAAACTTTCCAAACAACTGAAACAATCAAGGAAATATAGTGGTCAGAAAGTGTGGGAATGCATTTATGTGTTACCTTTATTGTTTAAATGTTGCTGAAATACCATCTTAAATATTTTATATTGTAAATATAAGAATAGAAAATACAATAAATTAATATAAGAATGTAACATTAAAAATTCCTATTTCAAATAAATGTATTTCATATTTAATAACCATTGTATTTTTTCCTGTGCAATAACGGTGGAAATATTAAATAGATTTTGTAGTCAAGAGCTCAAAGTATTTGACATTCAGAAATGAGCCCAACATGAGAAATATTCATATTCAGAGTAAAAAGTGTGACAATTAGCCCCAGTCCTTTTATACACATGTATGCTGATGAACAAAACTATTATATGTTGTTATGTAAAAAACAGTCTTTCTTTCTACTGTTTCTGTTGACTGTGTTTTATAATTATTCGTTTTAGACTGCAAACATGATGGGAATGCTCATCTTGGGAACGCCTGTGATAAGGGCGTAAACGTGTTTGTTGGAAATTTCTCTCTCAAACTGCACCCAGTGATACATCTCACCTCTGGTGCAGAAAGAGGAAGTGAGGGAGTGAGAGATAAGAAGAAATTCATTCCTGAAGCAGTACAAACCACTTCACACTAATACAAGATAACTCAAGATAACTCAACTGTTCAAACTAACTGATGTGGTTAGATTCACAACCCAACTGACTTCCAAATTTCAGATATTCAACCCAAAAACCAGGAATTTATTGGATCATGAAAGTAACGTTTCATCAAAAAGCAACTTGACTTTTCTTTTTCACATCTGACACTTTAACATCTAAATGCATGACTTTTTTTAGCTTTGAATAAATCACAGATTTCATGTGCATAAAAACAGGAATTGAAAGAGGAAGGACCAGGTTTCATATGTGCGAGTCTTATGTGTTCTATGAACTTCTTTGGCCGGCCATGTGTGAATGAATCACAGTATTTCAGCCAGTGTTATTTTAGTATCATTGATGTACTATTATAGTTTTTCTTAATATTTTGAATTAGATTTTATTTGAATATTTTCTGCTTTCATTTAAAGTTTTAGTAGTTTTGTTGTTTTTTTTCATTAGTTTCTCTGTATATTTTATATTAATTTGAATGTATTTACTTTCAGTTTATTTAGTTTGAGTTATTTTAGTATTTCGAATTAAACTCTATGAAAATTAGAAATGCTGCCTTAGCAACTAGCTGAAATAAAATAAGTTTAAGTTTTTTTTTTTATATTTTATTTTAGTTAATGTTACTTTTTTTTTGCTTTAGTTTTAGTGAACTACAATAACCCTGATTTCAGCGTAGTTGTGTTTGGAAATGATTTGGCTGAAATCCTCCCTTGTGTAATAATTTATCAGGGGTTTCGAAACCTGGAACCGAATTCATCACGTTCTTCTGAAGGCCATTGAGCCTCTCCCTAAACCATATGTTTCATGTCGTCATTCAGGGCCGCTCCCGCAGGTGTCGAAGAGGACACACATCATCATACCGCTGGTGGACGAGCTCGAGGATGAGCGCTGGGAGGCCAAGATCGTGGAGCAGAATGTCAACCGGGTCAAGCTGTCTGTCAACTCCCCCATCACTGCTGTTATCGGGAAGTACAAGCTGACCGTCACAACGCAATGTCTGAAGACGAGTGAAACTACCACGCATGACTCCGACAAAGACATTTACATGCTCTTCAATCCCTGGTGTGAAGGTAAGACAGATAGAGTTCCAGGATTCTTAAAGGAATAGGTCACCCAAAAATGTAAATATGCAGAAAATGTTCACACCCTCAGGCCATCCAAGATGTAGAAGAGTTTGTTTCTTCATGGGAACAGATTTGGAGAAATTTAGCATTCCATCACTTGCTCACCAATGGATGCTCTGCAGTGAATGGGTGCCGTCAGAATGAGAGTCCAAACAGCTGATAAAAACATCCCAGTATTCCACAAGTAATCCACACCACTCCAGTCCATCAGTTAATGTATTTTGATGCGAACATCTGCATGGTTATTAAAAACAAATCTATAAAGACATTTTTAACTTCAAACTGTTGCTTGCAGCTAAAATACCTGATCTTTGAACTCTCATTCTGACGGCACCCATTTACTGCAGAGGTTGCGTTGTTGAAACAAAAACAAATTCTGAGAAACTGTAATTGAAATCCACAGATGCAAACAGATAAAATAAACACTTAAATGTGTATTTTAGATGTTTTCTTTTCACTAGTCTGAAAGAAGCACAATAGCACATAAACACAGTAGTCTCTTAGCTTAAGAAGATATTTTATGCTCATGTTTGCTATAGTTGCCTTTTGCATCAGCACAGAGATTGCAACATGTTCGTGAATTGCGTTGTGTCACATTTCAGAATGCAGTGAGGCATAAAGTCAAGCTTGCATAGATAGAAGATGACTCTACACCTTCCTTTTAACTCATTCATTAACTCATTTATTGACGAGAAGACAAGACACACCTCCACTGAAGCATGTCTGGGAAACACTGATATATTTAGCCTAAAATATTGCACAGGCAACCGTTAATGCAATATAACATGAAGGTGCAACAAGTTTCCTCTTGCAGCCCAGCGACTTATGTCACTCTTCAGGAGGAATGAACGTGATCTTGCTATCCATTTGAGTTCCATCAGGTTTGATTAACAGCTGCTTTGGCTTTGCTGCAATTACTGGCTATAACTCATAACTAATCTTGTCCTTACAAGACAGCTTGATTTTAGTTTTACATCATCTCTGTCAAGCAGGAATCAGTTTTGCTTGCGGTGCTTTCCTTATGGTTGTCTTTTGAAATATAAGATTAGATGATGGTTATGGCCACCTCAGTTTTTTTTTTTTTCCTTTGAAAAATGATTGTTTTGATAATAGATTCTGGAAATTCTTGCAAAAAGCATATTTATACAGACTTTTAAATGAGTTTTCAGTTTTAGAGGCAGCAGAAATGCAATCCAATAAGAAGTCTTAACTATATATTGAATAATGCTTAGGGATGTGAAATCAGCGATTGACGATTTCACAATACAATTTAACTTTTTGTTTTTTAACAAAATTAGATTTAAGACAAAGTATAAATGTAAAGGTGTCATTTTATTATTTCTCAGACAAAATGCTGCAAATCTTTGTAAGAATGAAAAATGTCAAATAACAAAACTAAATTTTAAACAAAGCCCAAATCAAATAAATAAATACAAATAAAAGAAATCTCTTCATATGAACAAACTAAGGCTTTGTCTTTGCTCTTTCCATTTGAAATCAGAGGCAACCACTGCAATTTAATCACAAGCCAAACAAAGATGCTGCATACATGCAACATGAACAGTTTTTGATTTAAATTATATTGTATAATTTCAAAATCAGAAGGGTCTGACTTTAGCTTTGTGAAATGTTACATAAAACATACCTGCAAAAAACAAAAACCGCAGACGGGCTGAATGAGACGCAGATTCACTCTCTGACAGCAGGTGGCGCTTATGGAACAGCAGCGATACAGCGTTTCCTTGGTTACAGCTGTAAACAGCAGCGCTGCATTTATAAACACTTTAATACGGAGGTAAGATTGAAAGCAAATACCGTCTAAACTTTTCTGAAGACAGTCAGTTCCCCTCAGATATACATTCATATAAACTCCTACTCCTAACTGCATCGCATCTCAACCGACTCGTCACATACCGTATTGGCCCGAATATAAGACGACCCTGATTATAAGACGACCCCCCTTTTTCCAGATGTACCTTTTGGAAAAAGGCTTTTTAAAAACCAAATCTTGTTTTTTCTCAGTAAAACACATTTTGTCTTCAATTATTTTCATATTGCATATTTTTCCTATTTTAATTTTTGTTTTGAAAGTATGGTAAAAACTGGTAAAATGTACCAACAATCACATTTAAAAAATATACACTTTTTGATATACCATTAAAAAAAACAAAACAGGTAGCCCATCTGAATTAGGACATTTAGGCTATCCATCTAATAGTAGCCTACCAAAATCTTATTAAGAGTAGAAGTTAAATCTTACTGTAGTCTTAAAATCACAAAGGGAGTTTGGTGTCATCAGGCTAACGTGACAGTCACGACTCATGCAGCTGTAAGGTTTTCTGCTTCTTTTGTTTTTACTTGCGCTCTTTACAACACGCATTACATTACGTATTTCATGGCACACTCGTTTTATGCGTATTTGGCGCCACCTATTGTTGTGGGTGTATTATTGACATGTCAAAGTCTAGACCCTGAATATAAGAGACGGCGTTTTTTCAGATGTATTTCCAAGAAAAAAACATCGTCTTATATTCGGGACAATACGGTAAGTTCATATATTTTCAACCAGCTGGGTGTGCATCGTTACATCCCTAACGATGCTGAATAAAAAATGTGGAAACATATTTGATTTACTCATATAGTTTTATAAAATACTATTTTCAAAACTGACTAATCTGTAACTACAAAATGTTATTTGGACAACCAGTTAGTAACTTAACTGCTTTGAGTGAAGTGAGCTATATGTGGTTTGATTCACTAAAAAGCTCATAAGAGTCATTCATTCAGCAATCGGTTGGACTGATTTGATTGTAAAGAACCTTTTCATATGAGTCATTTGTTCAAGAATCAGACTGATCTGGTTGTGCTGTATGGTTTTGATTGAGCTGGCTCATATTTAGTAGTTCATTCGAATTAAAAATAAATAAATTAATAAATTATTCGAGAATCAGATTCAATTGTGCTGTTTGTTCATAAGAGTTTCATCATTCAGGAATCGGACTAAATTAGTGCTGCACGGTTTTGAATCAATAAAAAGAAGCGGCTCATAATAAAGTAATTCACTCTGTGTGGTTTTGATCCTTTTAAAAGAACTGTCTCACAAGATCACTGTCTGTTTCGTGCTGTAGATTCATTACAGTGTTGCATCTGATAAGAATCATGAGCTAGATAAAACAATGCAATAATCAATCAAATATATTATAAATGATCATGAAATTAAAACTTACTAAATAATATTAAAAGGAGAACTTATTTATCGCATAAAATAATAAAAAAAGAACATACGTTTTACACCTTTTAAATTTTCATCATTCTGCATTGATTCGAAGTGTTGAGTCCTTATTAGTCTGTTAGTTTAGTTTTTTTGGGGTGGTTCAGGCTTTGCCCTCCTTCCTGCACTGAATGCCAGAGATGTTTTGTAAGGAGAGAGAGAGATCTGCCAAATCACCTTTCACTCCAAGCACTGTAAACCTTTTCTTTCTTTGCATTTTTTTCTGCCTTTTCTTCTACAGCTCCACCTCATCTGGCGATTCACATGTCAAATCTATCTTCCCTCTCCCGCTCTCTTTCTCTCCCTCCCTGGCCCCTCGTTCACTCCAGGCCCCTTCCTGTCATTCTTTACTGCTTTCTTTCAGACTGTTGTTTTATAACACTACATTTTTATGCTCTGGGATTTTGCTGAAAGCTGCTGGCTCATTCCTGTTCTGCAGAACATTGTGAACTCTGTAACCCTGCATCAATGTGCTTTAATTTAAGGAAGTGTTTCAATAACAGGGAGTAGCTGACTTTAACTTGACACAACTTGATTATTTACTCGAGGGCGATACAATTTAGAGGATGCCTATAAGAGGATTCAAATAAAGAGATAAAGTTAACCGTTGCTCATTGGGTGTCATATGGATCTTTTTATAACCGTCCGTTGTCATTTTGATATCATGATTTCTGTAACTTCATCAAATATTTTGCTAATGTTTATAAAATTTTTCCTTCCAAAATGATGCCACTTCCTAGAGGATAGGAGCTAGCTTTTATTAATTAAGGTGGTTTTACAAAAGACTAACTAACTAAAAGCTTATAGGGAAACAAACTATTAATGAAGTGACTAATTAAAGCAGTTTCCCAAGGAAACATGTTTATTTGAAACATTTTGATTAGAGAAAGGGAAAAAATGAATTAAAAAAAAAATTTTTTTAGTATTATTTATGTACTATTATAGTATATATATATATATAATTTTTTTCAGTTTTCATTTAAATTTAAATTTTGGTTTTAGTAATTTTGTTATGTGCTTTTGTCTTTTTTATATTTCTATTTAGCTTTTATTTTTATTTCAGTTTTAGTAATTTAAACTTATTTGATTTGGTTATTTGTCATGGCAACATTTTTAATTTTCAATTTATTAAAATCTAATATTTATATTTTATTTTATTTCAACTTTATTTCAAGTAATGAAAGCAATTTTTAATCGTATACTTTTAGATAGCTATAACAACACTGTTTTAGAAGTTGGAAAATTCTGCCCTACATTCAGTTAATTGTGGTATTGTTAACGGAAAACTAATCTTAAAGTACTTTTACTATCTTTTCCAGTATTAGAGGACCTACAATAATGTACAGTATTTGAAAAATAATGTATTTTTTTAACATTAAAGCATGTCAACATATTCTGTTACACCAAATACACAAAATAATGATCTTTAAAATAGCATCATATGACCCCTTTAAGTCCCAAACATAAACTATAGTAAGTATGAGCCTGCTGTGTTTTTCTGTCTCAATGCTTCACTCTTTCTGGCCTCTTTCCATTACACTTTTCTCTAGCATGTCTGAGTCATTTTTCCATTCATTTTATAATCTTTTCAGTCCTCTTGTATCTCTTCTGGTCATTTCTGTTACCTCCCTTTCTCCCCCTTTTCCCGTTTGATTGCACCTCCCTCTTGTTCAGACCATGACGCCCATGTCCAGAACAGAGAACATTCCATGGAAGCAGAACAGAGCAGATTCCAGATGTCCTGCTGTGGCTCACGTTGATGACATCACTCTATAACACTGTTTTCTTTTAAAGTGACCCAAACCACCGTATCAAATCCTGGAACAGTGTGTTCATGCTCCTTCATGACTCTCTCACTCTCTCTCTCTCTCTCTTTCTCTTCAGATGACACAGTGTACATGGAGGGTGAGAAAGAGCTGAAGGAGTATGTCTTAAATGACACTGGAAGAATCTACTATGGCACTGAGAAGCAGATCGGAGCTCGTACATGGAACTTCGGCCAGGTGTGGAGAGAAATAAAGCACTAAGAATAAAGCAGAACAAAGCACTTTCTCAGGGAAAAACATGCTGCTGAAAGATCCTTGTGAGAACTTCTTGTGTCATACAAGGAAGAAAGCACATTGCAAACCATAACTGACACACTGATATCAAACATAACGTTTTATGTACACAACTGCCAATGATCGGTGAACTGATAATTTAAGTGAAATTTGAAATTTAGTAATTTTGTTATGTCCTTTTGTCATTTTTATTGTTATTTTTTTAATATGTCTATTTAGTTCTATTTAGGTTTATTTTTATTTCGTTTTGGCAAATGTTAATTTTGGACCCTGTTTAGACTTGAGATTTTACCTGGTTGTCTCTCTCACACCCAGTTTGATGAAGGAATTCTGGAGGCCTGTCTGTTTGTGCTGGATAATAGCGAGGTTCCTCCCTCGGGTAGAGGAGATCCTGTCAATGTGGTCCGAGTCATTTCTGCCATGGTGAGTGCCGCCACATCCAGCAATACTGCTGGAACAGATTTGGTAGAGAGTGCCAGATTATTCTGATACTCTTAACAAAGACTCTTTATCCTCCCTGACCTCAGAAACCCCTAGTGAATTTATTTGATTGCCTGTTCTAGATCAATTCCCCGGATGACCGTGGTGTTCTGGAGGGAAACTGGTCTGGGAATTACGCAGGTGGGACGTCTCCCACGGCTTGGAGTGGAAGTGTTGAAATCCTCAGGCAATACCACAAAGAAGGAGGAACGCCTGTCAAATACGGCCAGTGCTGGGTGTTTTCTGGGGTCACAACCACAGGTATGTATGTGTGTATTTTTTAGGTCCCCATGAGGAAACAAGCTTATAAATCATACAGAATGAGTTTTTTTGAGAAAGTAAAAATAAAGAAAGTTTCCTGTAAGGGGTAGGTTTAGGGGTAGGGTTGGTGTAGGGCAATAGCACATACAGTTTGTACAGTAAAAAAACCATTACGCCTATGGAATGTCCCCTTAAAACATGGAAACACAACATGTGTGTGTGTGTGTGTGTGAGTAGATAACAGCCTCCATTTGCCATTCTCTACCATAGTAAAACTTGTGGTTAGTGATACAGGATTCCAGCTTGTAGGCATATACACCATTAAAATAAAAGTCCTTTATTGGCATTGATGGTTCCATGAAGAACCTTTAACATCCATGGAATCTTTCTATTCCATAAAAGGTTCTTTATAGTGGAAAAAGGTTCTTTAGATTTTTAAAATGTTCTTCACACAACGAAAAATGGTTCTTTGAAGAATTTTTCACTGAAAGGTTCTTTGAGGATCCAAAAATGGTTATTGTCCAATATTTTCAGAACCTATATTTTTAAGAGTGTAACAAAAACTTTGACTGTGGAAAAAAATCGCAGATAAGTGGAGTACGTATCTAGCATTTCTAAACTCCGCCCAACCCCATATCAGCAAACCCGAACACAAAAGAGAGCGATTGTGATTGTCTAAAAAAGTGTAGGCTGCTCCCCTTTCTTTTTTGCTGTTTATAGAGTCTGTAGTCACAGTAAATCAGATTTACTGTAATCAAACAGAAGTTCAGTGAATATTCACTAAAAATTACTTACAGTAATGTGAAAAAAATAATAATACTGTACAAGTGAAATGAAACATATTATTCCTAAAGTCAACATTATTGTCTTTCTTAAAGAGCAGGTCATATGGTATTTGAAGTGTCCTAATATTGTGTTGGAGTCACCTACATCAGGTTTAAATGCATCTAAGGTCAGAAAACATTGTAATTTTCTCAGAATATACATTTAATATTAGAGTAATTTGCCAATG